>NW_010528820.1:20360-36998 GCF_000687285.1 Phaethon lepturus | reverse complement strand
CAGGACAGCTTAGCACACATACAGCAGTACTAAGCTGTCCCTATTCAGACAGGAAGGAGCAATATCCTGAAATGTTAATCAAAGCTGATGGAATTAAGTGAACTGAAAAGAAATTTTGTTCCCTTGTGTTAGCATTAGGTACTCCATGTTAAAAGATCTCTTGAGATCTGCGTGCTGGAACCTACAAAACATTTTCTCTGTTTCTCCCACTAAAAATGAAGTGTCAAAATGAAATTCCACTTTGGCAGTATTAATCTGCAACTTAGAGCTGAATGTATAGTCTGAAATTCATGAGGCAGATTTTGGCCCTATCAACTGATGGATAGAAGAGTGAGTGTTCACAGTTGTTTTCTCTGTGGATTTATTCAGCACCATTTGTCATGAATTAATGATCAATTGTTAATTCAATATTCACTTTTCCAGCTGCACTGATTAGATGCAGAAATCTAAAATAATAAGTCATATGGCATTGTTTCTGTTGCCAATAAGATGAGTCTAACTTGAATAATATTTGAACAACTCAAAGTCAAATGAGCTCATGGAAATTGAATTTAAAATATTTCCTGTGCATCTTCCTATGTATAAGTTTAACAATCTGTTTTCTCAAATAGTCATGACTATGTTAATATGGAGGAATAATTGTATGTGTAATGCAAAGTAATAATTGTGCTCAATATTTTTCATTGTTCACCTTCCATCAAGAAATGTCACAAATTAAATACGTTATTTAAAATCTCCCTCTAGTAAGAGGCAGGTAATCAGGACTCTGCTGTGATTTTTTGTGATCAGCTTTTCACACTGGAACGAGCTAAACCAAGACCCTATTCCACATTGTTTGAGGGCTTTTGGATCAGGATGAAAGACTGATAGTCTTTGTCCCAAAGAATATTCAACATCATGGATTTTACTTGCAGTGGCATTGGCGTGTCCTGAGAGCATACATAGGCAACTCCAGTTCTGAATGTTTTTCAATTGGAAAAGTTGAGATTTAGATGTTTAAGTCAGCTGCTACACCATTTCTGTTGTTATTCCAACTTTGTTGTGAACTAAAGAACATTTGGAGTCTAAACTCTGTAATGGAAGTAGTATTGAGTGGTGATAGTGCTGTTATGTACTGTGCTGTGTACGACACACACGGAGGTCATCCAGTCAAGAGTATTCTGAAAGGACGGGTGCAGTAAAGCCTCATAGGCTTGTCACCTCAAAGAAATTCCAAAGGAGATTCCTGGACTATGAAGACCTCGTTACTCAGCAGCATTTGTCTTGTTCTCTGTCTGCCTATAGTGTGATCTAGGAATTTGAAGTAACAAGTTGCAAGGCAAATACATAGGTAACAGTGCTTGCTACCTACCTCTGAATGTTCTTTAAAATAACTGCTCTTCAGAACCAGAATCAACAGTAAGGCAAATCTAGCTGACAGAATGAATATAAATGATGCAAAATGATGACTTACTGCTGTAAAAGGCTTGTAAAACACATGCATCTTGCTTTGATTTGGCATTTTTTAGTAGAGTTGTAAATGATGCGTAGGTAAGATTAGATAGGAGGATTGCAACCTCTTGCAACCTGATTTGCAGTTCCTAATAGCTGCCTCTGTGGCGACAGTTGTAGCTGTGTAATTTGCTGAGAGGATTCTTCAGGTGCAAGACATCCTCCACAGGCCCAGCGAGCCAGCTGTTTCTCAGACACACAGAGAAGGGGAAGAAAGTGAAACTGGGATATATTGTGTGCTTTGGTTGTTGCCTGACAAGAGTAATATCAGCGTGGCTGGTGTCTAAGGATGTAAGGAATGCAGAATCTCGAAGAAGAGGTAGTGTCTTCTATTAGACCACATAAAGTATTTGGAAAAAGCAGCCAAGCTTCCAAGACTAAAATCTGTGTCTGGGTCCTTGGTTACTCTGCATGGCCCTGAATGCATTCAGCCATTCCAAGAACAGACAGTGACGATTTGTGCAGCCTCTCATCCTGTTTGGGATTTGATGTTAGTGAAAGGTCGTAGCTGCCTGTGTCTGTGTCAGTGCTTGTGTTTACATAGGTTCAAGCAGAACCAGCATAACTCTAATGTTTTGTGGCAACTTTTCACTTAATTAGGGGTGAACAACAGTGAATCCACCCCTGTGTACAAAATTCTCATTAGCTCACCTTCTTCATGGCTTTGAGGTACAATGTCTTGATGTGAAACTTCAGCATGACCTTTCATGTAAGTTACACCTGCTTGATTCATGTTTGATCTCGCTCTCAGAAGGTACTAGTAACTGTAATTGTTAAGCAAGTTTTATTCAGCTTTGAGTAAATGCTTACGCTTTGCTTGCTGGAAAAAAAATCACCACTATCAGCAAAAAGCAAGTTATTTTCTAATACAAATCAGTGTAAATAATGTCTGTATTCTGGAGTCTTTGGGGGGATTATAGGATTGTACCTCTCCATGTATGCTGCTGTATCTTTATTTACTGTATTTTGTTCTGTCATCTTGATCTCACATTAACACTGATACACAACACACAAAGAAGTGTCGCTTTCTGTGGCTTTTAACTGTTCTATCTAGGGCTAGATGTGTAATTTCTCTGAAATATACCCTGGTAGATTCACACATAAGCATTTGAAGGGAAGAGTGGAAGTCACTTCAGTTGGGTGGAGAAGTATTATTCTGAACTGGATTTTCAAAACAACTATTTGTTTTTTTGGGGAGGATTTGTTTGTTTTAAGGTTTTGGTTTTATTTGGTTTTGTTGTTGGTTTTTTGTTGGTCATCCCCCATCCCTACCCCCGCCCACCCCTTACTGTGCTTACAATTTTCAGACGATTTGCAGACATATGGCTCTGAAAAGAATTGTTCATGTGGTTCCAGCTCATGTTGTCATTTAATGGCTGGATTCAGTAAATTACACAATCATGTCTCACAGACTATCCGTAAAATGCTAGCCACTTAGGATTATTCTGTGTATTTGGATTCAGATAATAGTTACTTTTTCCTAGCTGTTTCATACAAACTCACAAGAGAACTAACCTCTGTGACATGAGAAACAGCAGTTTCATGCTGTTCTGATCTAAAATGTTGGGAAAGGTAATGCGGTTACATATACTAGGGCTTTCTATAAGATGTTGTGGATAGTGATATGTGATTATTGGCATTCTTTGAAGCAATCAGGCTTAACCTTCTTTCAGCAAAGAAAGCAAAAAACAAGCTTCGTGGAAATGGAACAAGAAGCTGAAATATAAAGAGGAAAAAAATCTCTAAGGAAGTACACTTTCTAAAGATCTTTCATGCTTACATTTCATTTTTCCTTACTATGAATACAGCAGTGTGAATGCAGTAACAGCAGGGCTTGTTTGAAACTTGTCTAGGGGAGTTCTGTGTATGCGAGGCACAAAAAATTTACCTTTTTAAAGCAGGCTTGTTTTTTCAAGGTACCAAATTCCTTATATTCAAGTCATTCCTTGCAGAAACTCTCAAAAATTGTTAGGATCCTGGGCGGAGAGTTGCGTATATGGTATGTTTCAGAAGTCAAATTCACCCTTGGTTTATACCTGGCATATTTGGACTGCAGAGAATTAAATTGGAGATTTTGGTCAGTAACTACCACATGTTCTGTCCTGTTATGATAATTAAATGCTATTTGGACTATAACAAGCAAATGAGCTTCAGTTATTTAAGAAATTACTGACATTCAACTGGGAATTCCATCCTCCCTTCCAGCCCCAGCTGATACGGGATAATTGACCATGAGTAAATTCTTAGTTTATTACAGTATAAGATCATACCTTGTAGGTTAAGCCACTTTTAATGAAGGTGTTTTCAGTTTACACAATTTGAACTGAGAATAAATACAGCATTATGTTGTCTCAGTTGAGGATGGGATTATTTTCAGCCAGGACATTCTTAAACTTCCTGACTTGGTCATTTCTATGTGTCTGGTCATTCCTGTATAAAGTTTCTCCACGACATTTTTAGCAGCTGTATTACATTTGTGACAATTTTGGTCTTGCAGATGCTGGAACAACCTATTTTTTTCTTGTTTTTTCCTCTCTCTTGGTCTCTTTTTTTTCCTTCTTTATTTCCTCTCAGCTAACCACCATGACATTAGCTGTTTATCCAAGAGTCCTGCTAGGTCTTCCAGTCCTTCTTGCCAAAAGCAGGTGGAATAGCCTGGTACAGAGCCATTCAGGTCTCTTCTGTGATGGCCCTTTCCCCAAGTGTAAGGACAGTGTAATGGTTACTACCTGGAAATTGCCTCATCTTCCAATCAACATACCTCTCATGACTGTCTCTTCTGACCATGGCTGTAAGAAAGAGGGTTGCTGGAACAACTTGTGAGCCACCAAATTAAATTGGATATGCCACCATCCTTCTGTTTGCCTTTGTTTGTAAAG
Organism: Phaethon lepturus; assembly: GCF_000687285.1. NCBI lineage: Eukaryota > Metazoa > Chordata > Aves > Phaethontiformes > Phaethontidae > Phaethon > Phaethon lepturus. The sequence goes on along the minus strand of NW_010528820.1, from coordinate 32,628 downwards.
TCTTTAGGAAAGTGAATGGCAACAGGTCAGAGCACTGTCCTGGTGGGTCAGGCATAACTCATGGAACTAAAAACTGGCTAACAAGGCTTGAAATCAGCAGGTCTGCTGGCTCTAGTCTATAATGACTACAGTCTGCAAAGACTGCACAATCAGATAGTTATGTTCTGCAGGGTCAGTGTTCTGGGGTTTGTATCTGAGTTTTCCCTAACATAAACAGTTTGAAGAAGATAAGAAGTCTGAGAATTGTAATAACAACTCACGATTTCATAACTCTCTGCTGGTTTTGTTGTCATCCTCTGTATGAATTGTCTGTGCCTGCCTTACAATTTATTTATATAATTCTTGCTGCAGCCATAGAATTTTGAACCCAATCAGTGTCCTTGTTCTGTTGTGCTTTAATTTACCTGTCACTTAACTGACTTTGCAGCTTGATATTTTATGTATCTAGTCATTTTCCAGGTTTCACCAAGTTTGTTGTTCCAGAAATACTGCACTTGAAGTATCACACCTCAAATATGTATGCTTTGTGTTTTATAACCATACTGTGTTTTCTAATGCTTACATAGGAAAATATTCAACTCTTGTCTCTTTAGCTTTCTATTTTCGCTTGCTTTTACTCTATTTAGAAAGTTTTTGCATACTTACAGATATTATGACACTGATTTCCCCACCTCCTTACTTCGGTCCTACATGTGTGCAATACTCTGGATTAAATTGGAGCACTATCAGCAGGGGAGTGAGTTGTGGGACTCGGGATCTGCCCCTCATTTTAGAGGCAGCATTTCAGCACAGATTTGTACTTGAGAGTCTGTCTTCTCATCATCTTTATAGGTGTGCAGTTGGAATTAGTTATCAGTCATTCAAGTTAAATTCCATATGTGGAAGCACCTATTTAAGGTAGTGGCAATTTTATTTGTTCCATCAAGTAGGCAATTTAACCTTCTGCAGTTAATGAGACCTACTTCTCATCAAGCTTTCAATGACAGGAATTTCTGGGGACCTGTCGATACATGCTGCCATGCAGACGGACATAGACAGGCTGGAAAAATGGGCAGACAGGAATGTTATGAAATGCACCAAGGAGCAATGCAAAGGCCTGTGCCTGAGGGGAAGAGCCCCTTGCAATGATACAGGCTGGGCACCAGTTGGCTGGGGAGCAGCTCTGCTGAAAAGCGACTGGCAGCAAGCAAAACAAAACCCAACATGAGCCAGCAGAATAGCCTGGCAGCAAAGGAGGCCAGCAGCAACCTGGGCTGTAGGAACAGGAGCATAGCCAGTACATTGAGGAAAGTGATTATCAGCCTTTTATTACTCAGATGTTGGTAGACCCTGTGTTCAGTTTTGTCACTTGCCCCTAGAGACACCCAGTACAATAAAGTCATTGATTACCCCGAGTGAACTCAGCAGAGGGCTGCTGAGCTGGTCAAGAGGCAGGAGCACGTGCCCTGTGCAGAGAGACTGAGAGCTTGTTTAGCCTGGAGAAGAGAAGGTCTAGAGAGGACCTAATAGCAGCCTTCCAGTGCCTCTGAATGTTTACACAGTGGCGTGTGTGGGAAGATGAGAGACAATGGGCAGAATGGCTCTGGGTAGAAGGAAAATCTTTTTTTATTATTGGGACAGTCAAACAGGTTGCACAGAGAGGTGGTGTAGTCTCCATCCTGTGCAACTTTCAAGACATGAGTAAGTTAAATGCTAAGTAATCTGGACTAATCTCATAGCCAGCCCTCTTTTGAATGGGAGATTGGACTAGTATCGTGGTATAACCCCAGCTGGCAACTAAGCACCACACAGCAGCTCGCTCACTCCCCCACGGTGGGACAGGGGACAGAAGGTAAAAGTGAGAAAACTCATGGGTGGAGATAGTGTAATAGGTAAAGCAAAAGCCACGTACACAAGCAAAGCAAAACAAGGAAACCATTCACCACTTCCCATTGACAGGCAGGTGTTCAGCCATCTCCAGGAAAGCAGGGCTCCATCACATGTAACAGTTACTTGGGAAGGCAACAAATGCCAGAACTCTGAAGGTGCCCCCAGTTCCTCCTTCTTCCCTCAGCTTTACATGCTGAGCGTGACGTCATACGGTATGGAATATCCCTTTGGTCAGTTGGGGTCAGCTGTCCCGGCTGTGTCCCCTTCCAACTCCTAGTGCACTCCAGCCTACTCGCTGGTGGGGCGGTGTGAGAAGCAGAAAAGGCCTTGACTCAGTGTCAGCACTGCTCAGCAGTAACTGAAACATCCCTGTACTATCAACACTGTTTCCAGCACGAACCCAAAACTTCATCCCATACCAGCTACTGTGAAGAATATTAACTCTATCCCAGCCAAAACCAGCACAACTAGCTACCTCTTGAGATCCCTTCCAGCCTGGATTTTCCTATGATACTATAAAATGTAACTGTCACTTTAAAAAGAATATTTAATTTCTTTAAATATTTCCTGGGAAAAAGATCTGTGCAAGTATATATATTTAGTGAGAAATTTAGTGTCTGTAATTCTTGCAGCAGAAATGTATCACCTTGCAACATGTCAAGGAAAGAACACTTAAGTCCATTTAGGTTCTCAAAATAAAGATAAGTTGCCTTTCAGTGACCAATATGTGTTCAGATAAAATGAATTAAGTATACATCTATTTCCGTTACATTTAGTAAAATGATTCTTTAGAAAAAATGTTGAAACATTTTTTAAAACATACAGGCAATCTCACTGGACTTGCTGATACTTTTTTTTATTTTAATATGATACTTTGAAAATCTTTACAGGGTTTTAGAAGTGCAGACATTTCTAATAAATACATATAGTATATACCATTGTATTTGAGTGGAAGATATAAAAAGCAGCAATAAGGCAGCCCTCCTCTGGACATCAGAAAGGAGCCCAAGTATAGCCTAAAGCAGTGTAACATGCTTGTAGAAGTTGATGAAGATGCCCTTCACAAAATGACACTGCCCAGGAGCATGATCAGTGACTGGTGTGAGTTATTTGAATGATCACACAAAGCAGAGAACTGTTTGAACTGGTGTTTGTTTCTGGTATTTATACAGCACTCAGTTTCCACTGAGACTCTTCCAACTAACACACCTATACTTAAAATATGAGTGCAAAAAGGGTGTCAAATTCTTCTACTTTAGAAGAGTAGTAATTTACTAGTGCAAATGATAAAAAAAAAGGATTATTATGCATGGAATGGAGTGCTGCCCAGGATCATTCTCTTCATGTAGGATCCATTTCCCCTTCTGCTTTGGAGCTGAGGCATAAACATGAATATTTGGTTGAAATCAGATTTCCAGGACTGATGTCATAATAAGCAGGAAAGCAAACCAACTAAATTTTACAAGATAAAATTCTTCTGACTTATGTGGATGTTATTCTAATTATTGAATATACTTGCAAATATTTCCATTTACAGTAACCTATTGCACCATGTTATTTTTTTTTAAAGTGCTTTTTTTAAAAGTATATCTTAAAAAGATATACTCCATGACTGACATGGATACCACTTGTTCCCAACAATAGCAAAACCACAGGATAAATTTTCATTTCATATGCTACTTCTCTCTCTCAAATTTCAAGCCAGTCTTCCATCGTCTTCCTTTTATCTTTTATTGCAACTTGCAAACCTGTGATAAGTTCACCTTGAGTGCTCTGTTCTGTCTTAACATCTGATGCTTAACCTTTGTTCTAGGTGACTATTCAGTGTCTAATTAGCTTGGTCTTTAAAACAAAAAAAGAAAAAAAGCTCAAGCATGTTATAAAATCCCTCCTACTCGTTATCATTTTTTCTCCCTTGCTTCCTCATTTTGGTGTCTGAAATTATTCTGTATTACTCCGTTTTTTGTATTACCCTTTACAGAATCCTTTCTGATCTCCTAGTTACCACAATTTTCTTTATTACTTTATTATACACACGATTATCTTTTCTTGCAATTATAATATTGGGGCTTCTTCTGTTGCTGGCTTTTTGTGATTGAATATCACAGTTCTCATTTGTAAGCTTCTGTAATTACTAGCCATTCTGGAGTGTTTCATTTGCTCCCTAATTTTGTTGACTAGTTTTTCAGCAATGCAGAGAGTTTCTGTTTACTGTCACTTCATTAGTTCTGAAACCTTTTTAATTTTGAAATCTATGATTTGTATTATATCAAGGCTACTAGTTCTTGCTCTACTTACCCCTTACCTTTCACATTCTGTAGTCACAGCAGCATATATGCCCTCTGTTATTTGTGTGACTTAATGTGAACCTGTAATTATAGCAGTATTTACGCAGCTGCCATTCCTTGGTGACTATCTACCATGTTCGTCATCTATTTTATTTTACCTTGTCCTTATGCTCTTAAAATAACTTGAATTTGTGAATTAGATGGGAGAATCTTGGAATTCTGTCTAGGGATGACTTGTGCCATGGTGCTCTTACTTTTTCCTAAAGCAAAAGCTTCAAACTAACAAAATCATAGTTTTCACTCTGTCACAGTCTACAATTAGGTTTTATTTTCTTGATATGCCAAGTATTGCAGCATAGTGCTCAAATCACTGTTTGGCTTTGTACTGTTGCTCTGTTTATAGAGGTTTTAGAAGGGAAGCAGCAGATTCAGAAACAAGATAAACAAAAGCTCAGACCTTGCTTACTGATTACTTAAAACGGACAAGGAGAGGTCATCTGTTTTAAGGTTCAAGAACTTCTTTGACTATTAGATTTTTGCCTGTCATGGAAGCCTTATGTTTGTTTCAAGAATGAGTCAGTTTAAAAGTGCAGGTTTTTTTTCTTGTGCATATGCAGGAAAGGAAAAAGGATACTCCAAGTCCTCGGCTGGCCTAGGTCAGTTATCTCTCATATGCACAGTGCTCTATGTTTGAGACATATGTGTGTGTCTGTGTATATATATCTACATATATATCTCTCTCTATATATATACCTATCTTGATAGATATAGATATATTTTAAAAATGCTTTTTGTTTGGCAGTAGTTTTTGTTTCCCTGTTCCATTTTTACTATATTTTTCCCAATAGATATTTTCAGCCTCTCTTCTTTAATTATATTATCACTACTAAAAGAAATGCATCAAGAGTTGAAATTTCAAACCCACAATAATCAAGTACATTTGAAATTAGAGAACAGTTGAATTTATTTTCCTTTACCTTTAGGCTGTGTTCAGTTCACTCATACGGATGAGATCATGAAAGCATTCCAGTCTCGGTCCTTGTGTGTGCAGGGCTCTCTCTTCCAGGTGCTGTTGCAGTACCCAAAGCAGCTGATTTGCACCAGGACGGTTTCTGATGGGTCATTTCTGTTGGCTGTGCATCACTTTTCTAGCCCCTTTAATGAATCCATAGTACAGAACTGCAAATTAATAAAACTTTGTGTCAAAAGTAACTGTATCTCATATTAATCACTAACATAGTCCCACTGTCTTGATAGTTCTAAATGTGTTCTGTTCTGCTGTATCATTGCTAGAACTATTTGAATCTATTTAAACAGCTTGATATTGTACCAGAGAAGCACATCTCCAGTTGCGTTCTCCTTTGATTGCTCTCACTGTTTTTGTGATGTGTGACATCATGCGTTTTGAGATTGTTCCTGGGGAGATATTGTTCTTTATAGCCACCATATACCTTGTGAAGGTCACATGCAGAGAGGTATCGGGCTACTTACACTTATGATTTGTGCCCACTTAGCATCTTTCTAGGTGTTTTTCTGTGCTTATTACAGCAAACTTTTCTCAATTTTTCAGCCGTCATAATCAATTTTTTGGTCAGTCCAAGTCTGGGTTTTTTTTATTTTAATGCATAAATATTTATCGTTCTCTGTAGTATGTTTCTTAGTTCATAACTGAATGCTTGGCAAAAACAGTAATTTTAGTAACCTGAACAATGATAAACAAACTTGCAATGTGTCAGTTATTTTGCATGAAAGAATTAGTAAGTGAGCACAGAAGCGAAAGAGAGGATGCTCATCTATTATCTGCTTTGCGTTGCTGCAAGTCAGCCTAGTTTGTACAGCTCCCATCTCCTGAAATATTGTTATTCTGTTGCTATCCTGTCTGATTCTTCTTTTTTTCCCTGTGCATAATTATCTCATAGTATCCAGTATGCCATCTCTTTGCTCTTTCTTGCATGCAGAACATGTTTCCCACAATCTGTTCACTTCTCCCTGAGTGTCTGTCTTAAAGGAATCAGTTTACATTGACACTGAGTAGACAGTAGAAGAGTCCTGCTGGGTGCCCTCGCTATAACCTGATTTCCTCCCTATTTGTTCCATGGGAAATGGTTACCTGCAGTGTTTAAACACACTTTTAGACTGCTGATTCAGAACTAAACAACTTAAAAAGCATACAGAAATGAGATTTGCAGGATCATTTTGAACGTTAAGGCTTTTGCTGAAAGCATTTTCAGACAGCAGTAGTTGTAGTTATTCTTACAGAGTGGCAGAAAGTTTGGAACAGAGAAATTAAATTCTTGGTTTTCCTAGTCGTGCCTTAGTATTGCTTCTGTGTGTGTATTAAAATTGAATTAATTATACCTCTGTCTCCTGCCAGTTGTCTTTTTTCAAGCTTCTGTCTATTTTCCTTGACCAGATGGTTTCAAATATTAATTTGAAATAATTCTTAGGATCTGGACATCTCAGTGGCTTTTGCAGGAACTCTGGAGCAGCTGACAGTTCTGGGTCTAGCTCAGGTAGGCAAAAGTCTTCTTTCATATAAAAGATAAACAAATATGCAAAAAGCTCCCCACTAACTGGCATTTAGCAACCTGTGAGGAATTATTTTGGACTTCTTTAGTTCATCCTGAAAGAAAGCTATATACATACCCAAATGTACATGATTTGCTGTTGATATTAATTTGCATTTAGATTAACGGTCACTTCAGGATTATCTTTTTGCAAACCTGGTGTACTGTGGTCTTTGAAATAATGGCTAGTTCATCCCACCATAGAATAGGGCTGTACTACAGAGGTGTAATAAATTATCTTTGACCAAACTATAATTCAATTTAAGATTTTGAAATATCTCAGGATGAACGGTATGGCATAAATAAAAAATACTGTGTGCTCTTAGAATCTTAGCTACTGTAGCTGGCGTATCATAGAAGCTCCTAGAAAAAATAGCAGAGTTCCGTTAGTTGTAAAAGCTTTAGAAATGTGTCATTTTGGCGGGATAAATAGATTGCAAGTGCTAACTCACAGAAGTGGTGTGCCCTTCTTTGGATTTGTATTATTTAATAAACTGGTGTATTTGCCTAATCAATGATATCAGGACTGCATTCCTTGAGCAAAAGTAAATATACATCAGGAATGACTCCTATCAATAATCTAGTTTTGAATGAGGTATAAACACATTACTGAGACATAGTTAAATGGCCCTTCCAGCTCTGATACGTCCTATTTAAAGCCTCACAAGTACAGAAGAAGTCAATCTGGATCCAAAAGCAAACTGACAGAGAGGAGAAACGGAGTTGCAATTCTCTCTTTACTGTTGAAGAACAGAGATTTGCCTGGACATGTACTTGACCTGTTTGTTCAGCTGAAGAGCAACCAGTGCTTTATCCAATAAGGTATTACAGCTTTATTTCAAGTGGGCTATTTATCAAAACTGATGGGCTCTGTAATCCATCTAGTTTTCAGTATCCTGACATTTTAGTACCTTCCACTGGTTCTCTGTGCTTATTTGTCACTCATTTAGGACTTTAGTCTTGATCCTTACAGCCATCAGTCCTTCTGCTACTGTTTAGCTACTATATAATTTTCTTACATGCCCACCAAAATTTCTGTGGTTTAAAAAGCTCATAAAGTCAACATGGAACGTATTGGAACCAGAAAGAAAGAGCCCGTCTACCTCTTCCTTTAAAGCAAATACCTCCCAGCAGGTCTTATTAACTTTAGCTTAATGTCACTGCTATGTGGCTTTTCCTCAGCTCCCAACCAGTGAGCTCACATCCCTCTGCAAAAGACTGTGCAGGCATATCGAAAAACGACTTTACATGGGTATTTAGCCTTAAAGGTTTGAAGCTTCGTGGTGTCATTTGGCACAGCTCTTCCTCCCCACGAAGGTTTCCAACTCTAATTAGGACTATACGTACTTGTGCTTGAGACTGCACAGCAGAAAGGAAAAATGAGGGAAGAAAACAAAGATCACAGGAAAATAACATCCCTGCTTCTTTCTCTCTCTTTATTTGAATCTGTTAGTTTTTCAGTGTTTTCAGACACTTCACCGTATTTTGGTGCTTTCATGCTATCTTGAATTCTGGGCCTCTCTATGCTTTTACTGCTTTTCAGAAAATTGAATTCCTGGAAGGAATTTTTGATAGCATTAAAAGCACCCACAGAGGGAATGGTTTTGTGCATCTGTTCTCTACCTTACATAAACTGAAAGGCAGGAAGTTCTTCACTAACAAAAGCTACCTTTTCAGATAAATTTCACAGTAAACAGTACATTTCCTATAGTGAATACTAGTGCAAATATCTGTGTGAAGTATTCTGTGCAGGCATTACATCTGTGACAACTGTTGTACACTATGTATCCAGAGCCTTTGTCATGCATTTGGGAGGAATAGACGTACAGCTGATGTACAGTTTGGTCTGTGTACCTTAATAATACAGAGAAACTTCATTTAGGACTTTTCAGATATACATGCATTCACAGGAAAAAATGTGCTATTATTGTAGTATATGGAAGAAATAACTGCACTGTCAAGCTGTCATTGTTCACCTATAACAAAAGGATTTTGAGGAATTGACGATGAATTTTGAAGAAGCAGCTGAATATTAGAATGAAATAAAAGGGAAAATTTTCTTCAGATTCTTCCATTTGTTTACATATTAAAAATAAGGATTTATTTTTAATTTTACGTAAATTTTATTTATTGCAAATTACTGCAATAACCTTATAGAGAATAATACAAAAATTTATAAGTGACACTGGGTTAAATTGTGTATCTAAACTAGCATGTATATCTGAACAGTAAGAGAGTCCCCTTTGAGTTTGTTACACTTGCCTTGGATTTCATATAGTAGTCTCAACACAGAGCGTTTACAGCATTTGGCCATTTGTGTCATTTTAAACTGATTCAGATGGAGCCTTCCAAATAGTAACAAATTTTGCCACTTGGACTTCGTAAAGTATTGATGCTAGTATAATAAATCTCTCTGCTAAAAAAGCATACATATTGTAATGAGGAGTAAGCAAGATATTCAGGAAATGATGGTTGCAGTCAGAGTCAGTCTGCCAAAACAGACCAAAGCACAAAAAAACTCCAGTGGTACAAAGGAAGGATATTTCAAATTTCTGTGAGATGGTTTATTGCCTGTAATTTCTGTATAGGTGTTCCTGTGGATTCAGGAAATTATTTATAAACTAGATTCAGATGTTCTCTCTGACAAAGTAGAGAGATTATAAAGAGTGGTGACTAATCAGTTATTTATTAGAATTTTAAAATGCCGTCATTATTTTTATTCCTTGGAACTTTGGGAACAAATAATTTCCATAATGTTTCACTTTTTCTTGTTTTGATACAGAATAATTCACCCTTGAGATATTGACTCTCATTTATTTTATGTAGAAAAATAGTAACACATTGTATCACAAAATAACCTAGACAAAAACAGGATTTAAAACAGGCCTTACAAGTAAATGAGAGTTTGAGTCAGATCTAGAAGAAATGGAAATTAGTTCTTTATAACTGCAATATAAAGACATCCCTGGAAAGTGGAAAATTACCATCCTTTAGAAGTCATTCAGCACACAGTTGAATCTAGCCCTCTCTCAACCTAACTGTATTACACCATTTTAGATCAGTGTCCTGCAGGATGCATGGGCTAGTACAAATTTTACATATACCGATCCCAACAGTTTTCCTTTGAGCATGCCAAAAGTAAACAGTATGTACAGATGAAATGCCAGGACTAAACATTGCAAGTAACAAATATGAAAAAATAAAAATAAAGCCTAGCACCAAACATAAATAAAAGAATAGATAAAAATAAGTAAAAATAGACTTCAAAAATGTGTCAGATAATACTCTGGTGTTATGCAGTTATCTAGGGATCTAACACATTTTGACAGAGTGTATCAGTCTATCTACGTAAAGCCAAACATTTTATTAAAACAAAATATATCAGTTTTTAAAACATGCTCTGTATTCTGTTCCCTGAAGAACCCTTTGAGAAAGATGCTCACTGAATTTCTGTGCAAGTTGATGAATGACTGGAGCTAACAAAGCAGAAATACAATTTTCAACAGGTTAGGCTTAGTTTGATCAACAGTGCACTCCAGTACACCACTTCTATAACAATGCATCTGTCTTCATATGTCAAACAAACGCATATTTTGTATTATAAAGGAAAGTGCCATATGGTGCTTTTGATGAAGTATTGTATTAGTACTTTTGTGTATATTTTTTACTGTATGAAAATCACAGAAGGAAACTCAGCAAAATGCCCATTATAGAGACAGATTTTAGGCTTTATGAAGAACAGACCCCAAGACACGTCTTCATGGAGGAAAACGGTATCAGTTATCAAGTGGAGGAATATTCTACATTGTAAGGCATTGACAAAGCAAGCTGCTCTTTCAGGATGTTTATCTCAACAAGTTATCGGTGTGCAATGCATACACTTTTGTCCCTAGTGTGAATATTGCTATAAAAGACAACATGGAAGCCTAAAAGCTATTTGTTGCCATTTGTGCTTCTTGCTGCTGAGTTCTCCATGAATATATGCATGCTGATTCTTATGTCTTATGTCTCAACTGGAAGACTACTCAAAATATTAAAACTCTTAGTGCTTTCTCTAGTTTCCCTTCAAAAGGTGCCTGTGGTAGCAGAATGCCCTTGGAGACCCCATGCCATTTGGGGAGCCCAGCCACCACATGTAGTTGGACATCAAGCTCTGCAGAAGTTTCTTACACACAAGACAGTAACTAGTGGTTGCGAAATACTAAGGAAAAGGCATTTGAACCAAATATGCATTCCTCTGCTGTTTTGGTACCAAAACAATTGTAACAGTGGTTTGAAGTAGTCTGACATGGTTCTGAAGAGAAAGGGACTATATACCTGAATGATAACCAGTTCTGAGATGAGAAATAGCAGCTGAGCAAGTTGGAGAAATACCTTGTGCCCATTCAAACCTTTGGCCGCTGCAATCAGCACTGTGCAGTGAAAACAAGATTTTAGAATAGAATTATTGTTACGTAGGCAATTCTAGTGATGAATCAGTTCAGAAGTCTTTATTCTACTGCAAAACAGCAGTGACTGATTGCAGGTGGATTAGACTCTGACTATTCCTCATAAATACCAAAACACATTCTTTTGTGAAGTTCAAGGATATAGGTAGCACTGGACTGTTTGTATCAGTGAGGCTCAAACAATCTTTTTCTCTAAATAAACTATTCCATTTATAGACATGGAAAACAAAGTTTTGCAAACAAGAGATGCATAGATATGCATCCGAAAGCTTGCATTCATGTTCGACCTTTAGAACTTCCTCCTCCATTTATTTTGGGATCTGCGTGAATATCTCCTCAGACCTTGTTTGATATAATACTGTGGTCTGCAGCAGCTGCTCTAGATGCATTTCCCCAGTGTTAATTTTACTGTACAAAATAAGCTCTGGCAATGTGGTGACTAGTTAATTGAACTATATAACCCTTTCTGGAATTTGTGACTCCAAGCCACTGAACAATATAATTCATCTCAGACTTTTTATTAAAGTCCTCAGTGAAATTGTAAGGCTATAGTGGTATATTAGAATGCAGAGATTACTGTGTGTAACCAAGAAAGCCACCTCTCCAGTGGGCCTTTAATAAAATAAACGTTTTCTGATGGTGCTGTACTTATTTTTAGCTTATTCCTGTTTCAGCTCAGAAATATTGCGTCTAGAACAATTCAGAAAGCTGTAAAATGTATTCGAACAGAGGAGAAGGAGGAGTAGAAGGGAAAAGGTCATGAGATTTAAATGTTAAAGTAAAAATTTAGAAATCAACATGATTGTTGCATAGCATGACATTGTGATCAGTGGAGTACAGTGGAAATACTGAATTTAGAAAGAATAAACTGCCTAGCAGCATGCTCCTGAACTATTTGTTATTTCCTAATTAAAGCTTGTGAAAGGGCAGTTTATAGACAATTATAATAAGCTCAGTGTGGGAGATGTCAGAGTGTAAAACAGACACTCTTCAGCAGTGGAGCTTTAAACATCTCTAATGACAAGTGGTGGTAGGTAGATGATACAAAAAGACTGTTTTGACAACATGATTGATTGAGATCTTGAAATATATAAGC
>NW_010528820.1:0-20329 GCF_000687285.1 Phaethon lepturus | reverse complement strand
CAGCAGGAAACCAAACTGCATGCTGTACAGCATACAAAGTATAGAGAGAGGGAGGTGAGGCTTGTGGCAAAGAAAGTTTAAAGCTGTACTTGAAAATAAAAAGTCATACTTAAGGAAACAAGTGATTTCTACTCAAGTCAGGATTTATCTTAAAAGTGTAACAGCAGTTGTATTAAAGGGTACCCCTTGCATCTTGAGATACCACAGTATATCTCTCACTCAGTTTAAGGGCAGTCACTTCTAGCACACAACTTGTCATCTGCTCTGCAGCACACACCTGTGTGCTTTACTGCGCCTGCTTTAACACACATTTTATTTCCTCAGGCGTCTCCTTCCTCTGTATATCTGTCCTTCCTCTGTTGTCCACATCTAATCTCTCTCTTACACTGGGGAATCTGAGAGCCTAAGATGGTCATTTAATCTCTTTTGTCAGAATGGAGACCATTCTAAGTTATCATAGAATAGTTTGGGTTGGAACAGACCTTTAAAGGTCGTCTAGTCCAACCCTCTGCAATGAGCAGGGACATCTTCAACTAGCAGATACTCCTTACTCACATCTAGCTGTCTGTAATGTTAATGCGTACAGGTAGGACTTTCAGATGCATGCATTTTTGACCAACCTGTGTTTTCCAGTTGATTAAAATGGGAGCACAAACAGGTCAATGTTAAGTGCTTTTTCATAGACTCCTTTCTGTGGAGACATGGCCAAGTACATTCTATGGCAAGATGCTTAGTTCAGCACATGGTTCCAAAATGTCACTGGGGACAGAGGGGTAAAAGCAGGACATTTTAGATTACTTCCAGTTTCATTTCGACCTTTGAAAGATTTGAGAAACAGACACAGCAGAGTGATTGGGTTCTCTACACTCATCTCTCTCAGCACATTAGCAAAATATCTTCATTATTAGTAGGAGAGCCTCTGTCAGTGGGGGGGTCTGTATGTGTGATTCTCTTAAGGTCACTGTGTTCCCTTGTGTTCTGTTTGCCACTTCAATATCTGTTTTGTCTTAACCCAACCAGTGTGTTTAGTAATCTTAACAGATCCTTGTTTTCCTGCCTTTGCTGCATGAGTCATTACAATAGTTTGTGACATCCCGTTGTCATGGTTTAGCCCCAGCTGGCAACCAAGCACCACGCAACTGCTCACTCACTCCCTCACGGTGGGATGGGGAGAGAATTGGAAGGGTAAAAGTGAGAAAATTCACAGGTGGAGATAAAGACAGTTTAATAGGGAAGGCAAAAGCCATGCACATAAGCAAAGAAAAACGAGGAATTCATTCACCACTTCCCATTGACAGGCAGGTGTTCAGCCATCTCCAGGAAAGCAGGGCTCCATCACATGTAACAGTTACTTGGGAAGGCAACAAATGCCAGAACTCTGAAGGTGCCCCCCTTCCTCCTTCTTCCCCCAGCTTTATATGCTGAGCATGACATTGTACAGTATGGAATATCCCTTTGGTCAGTTGGGGTCAGCTGTCCCGGCTGTGTCCCCTTCCAACTTCTTGTGCACTCCCAGCCTGCTTGCTGGTGGGGCGGTGTGAGAAGCAGAAAAGGCCTTGACTTGGTGTCAGCACTGCTCAGCAGTAACTGAAACATCCTTGTATTATCAACACTGTTTCCAGCACGAACCCAAAACTTCGCTCCATACCAGCTACTGTGAAGAATATTAACTCTATCTCAGCCAAAACCAGCATACCCATGCAGCTCATTGGATGAACTGAAAAACATGCTTCTTGCTACACCTGCATGTGGCCTGACAGTTAAGAGATTAACAAATACCATTTCTGTAGGACTCAAAAACTGATATTTGGCTGTGGGATGAAAGACTTTTATCACCCAGGTCTCTCATATCAGTTACAAGCCACTAGTAAAGTTCTTGTCAGACGCTTTATGCTTGATATTGTGTTTCGTATTCTTTACTCTGCCAAATTCTTATCCATATTTTTTTTTTATGCTAACCTAGCACAAAGTTTCAAAGATAGTAAGGGGTAGCTGAAGGATTCATTCGCATTAAGGATAGGATCAAACCCAGAAGCTTTGAGTTTGCAGGAACTTTACATAAGTTGAGCTCTGAATACACGTTTTGTGAACTAGATGTCATTAGAAGCTTCTTTAGATTCTCCACCGTTTTTCCTGAAATCAAACCCACGTGTCTCTAGATAGGCTTGGAAAAATGCTATCCGCTGAGGCTGTCTGAACGAAGAAATATTCAGGCATAGAGGAGAAGCTGGAAGTACTTGACTTAAGTTGTGCCAGGGGAGGTTTAGATTGGATATTAGGAAAAATTTCTCCACTGAGAGAGTGGTCAGGCATTGGAACAGGCTGCCCAGGGAGGGGGTGGAGTCGCCATCTCTGGAGGGGTTCAAGAAACGTGTAGATGTGGCGCTTCAGGACATGGTTTAGGGGACATGGTGGCGCTGGATTAATGGTTGGACTTGATGATCTTGAAGGTCCTTTCCAACCTAGTGATTCTGTGATTCTGTGGCTTTCCTAAGGGTATATTTGTCAATCTGTTTCTGCTCCCCAAATGCTGATGTTTTATTTGCATTTATAAAAGGCTAGAAGAATAGAAGGTATGCAAATTTAGATTTGTTTAGAGACAGACTATACAATACTGAAATATAAAATTGATAAGATCTGATCAGCACTTTCATTGCCACAATATCAAATCATTCCCTACCTGCTGCCATCCCACTGTATAGGATCAAGGATTCAGCCACTGAAATGAAAGTGAGCAGTTCTATATTAGAAAATACCTTGTTTATGCAATATTCACAATCTGGAACGAACTAAAAAACCTAAAACAAAAGGTCATGAAGGCAAACGTTGTCAGGGGATTTCAGGAAGGAGAAGAGGGTTTTGCAGCTATTGTCCAGTCTAGAATAACTACAGGAGTAAAATACTGTGGCTGACCAAAGATCAAGGTGGAATTTATGCCCACCCATCTGCTGTAGAGCACTATGTGGCTGTGTATGATAGATGGATGGGGAATTTGTTTTTGCCTTTTTCAGATCTATATGCACATAAAAATTAGTGAGTAGGTACTACCTGTTGTACACAGCCGTGTGCTGGCTTCTGCAACCTGGTAGTCTGAGGCAGTTTAAGACTGAATCAGAACACAAGCAAAGAACATAGGAAATGATCTTTGTTTTCCTTGTAGCTATTCTTCTGTCCTGCTTGCCTAATGTAAACCCACACATCAAAGTGGCACAACTGCGGCACCCAAATTGTATGTGGTATGTTTTAGAGTTCTGCACAATTTTCATGGAGGCTAGCAGGCACATGACAAACGTGCCAGATTACCAAGCATCTTGTAGGTGTTTTGTAGAAGGAGATAACAGGATGGAGGCTGTTTGATATCAGCCATATAAGTTCCACTTCCAACAAGCTGAATGAGCTTGCTTGATTTTTATTTCTAACTGTTAATACCTTTTCTCTCTTCATCCCTCACAAATCCCCCCACATCCCCATCCCCAACATTGTAGTAACTCTGGCAAAGGCAGGCTGGTCAAACGATCAGTAGAAGCTGTAGAGACTAAGAGGTACAAAAGGGGTATTGAATATCTGGTTTCTTTGGAAGGGACTGTCTTAGCTCTAGATTAAAACCTGCCAAATGCTTCACACTGTTTTACACGCTGGCTGAAACAGCTTTCCAGACACCTTTGGCTATCTTTGTTTTGCATCTGTAGTTGAATCTGTTAAGTTATTGAGTTTAGTAAAAAGAGAGGTTGCTGAAGTGTTGGTAACTCCATTTAGCCTTCTGTGAGATAATGGCCATGGGGTGTCTCGAAGCATCTCGAAGATGGTCCTTCAGATACCAATAATGTTAGGAAAACAGCATTTTCATTAAATACAGTGGCTGATTTTCCTTTTCAAGAAGGAAGTCTTTTTTGTGCTGTGTCATTGTTATTATTAAAGGTTTGACCATCCTGCACAGTGCATGGCTGTAATCTCTCAGTGGAGAAACAGTTTGCTTTTCTGCTGCGATATCACTATGTTCATCCAAGATTTTTTTTTCTTTCTACCTCCTGTTCTTTTGCCATTGCTTGCCAGTAATCATAAATATGTTTTATCAGCTGAACCTCTCCAAATTTGCCTGGCAGAATGTATCTTTCTTTTCCAAAGGTCTCTATTTAATATGAACCACGCTCCAATCATTTCTAGCACCTGTTCACCGGTTACACGGTACATCAACAGCAATTTTAGAATTCTTCAGCAGTGTGACAGCTTGAAATTGTCATTTCTTTATGAACACTAGATGCACTGAAATCATGTTAGTGCAGTTGTCATTTTTCTTTGTACTCAAACATAAGATACGTTTTTGTGAGTTGAGATGGGTGGTGAACAATTTTTCACTAAGCACCACACTCAGTTTCCAGGAAATGAGAAGGGGTCTTCTGTGCAGGGCATATGTCAATGGGTATCCGTAGCAAGGAGAATGCTTTTTGAAGGGGTAGAGATGGACACTTCATTTCAGTACATAGATGATGCTGCCACATGAAGGACTTCTTGAAGCACTTAACTTCATTAGAAAAAGTGGAATAACATTATCTTTACTAGCAGAGATTGAAAGCAAATAATGATTTTGGTTTAATATATGTAGCACTAAGGAGAGAGAGAGATTTTCACTCAAAACTGAAATGAAGGTATAAATTATGTGATAATCAGCAGAGGTAGCATTCAAATAATTTTATTGTTTTAACATGTCACATTAGGAGTATCTTAATGTAATTAGATGAATGAAGTGTGTATGTTCTTGTGTTAGTGCTTCCAGGGATGATTATGTACCCATGTCTCTGTGGTTTAGACAGCTTAAAGCTTTAGATATTGATTTTATATCCAAACGTTCATTGTCACATTCTAGATAATGTTGGAAGAGTTTTTGTTTGGTTTTAGCCATTTGTGTTAGTAGTTTAAAGAGTCCTCAAAACAGTCCACGATCTCACTGCGTAGGGTGCTACAAGCAGTGGAGGAAAACTTCTGCTGAGTGCCCCAGGGATTTACTACCTGTGTATGAGAGAAGATAACTGGTGAATTCTTAGAGATGGGGCAGACAATAAAATGGAAGTGGTTGTGGAGAGAGGCATCAAAGTCATCCAGCCAGTTCTTGGAACCTTGCAAGATTTTCAGTATGCGTTTTGGGAAGTAATGTTTTAAAGATTAACTAAATGGCAACAATTTCCATTCTTTGGTTTGTTCAAGCAGTGCGGTGCTCAGTGATTTCAACAAAATCTGCTGCAGGTACAGAGCTCTGCGCTGGAATGGAACTGGTAATGAGCAGGAGCTGGTACCATGGTGTGGTTGCTCATTCATGTATGGGAAGTGAACGATGAGGCTTGATGGTGAGGGAAACCACAGTGTTAGTATTTGCCCTGTGTTTGATGTCAGCAGCAGAATAGAAATGGCATGATCTCCTTGCTTCCATATAGGATTACATTATGGCTACCCATTTAGTATTTTGGCAGGAGGCTGTTGCAAATCTGGACTACTTCTGGACTTTATGGTTTCACTTCTCATAACTAGAAAATGATAAATTCTAACATCATTTTAATACTTCCCTGATTTTTAGAAATAACTGTATAGAATAATTATAAATACTTTTTAGAATACTGATATCAAAATAGTTTCTTGTTTCCATTTTATATCAGGCATGATAAAGAATCAGAGAATGAATTGCTGGGAAATGAGTGCTTTTGAAGATTGGCTAAGCAATGGTAGATTAATCAGTTGTAATAAGATTAAAAAGTGTTACTATTGTGTTTAAGTTTTTGGAAAAGTTTTTAGACTTCAGTTCTGTATCTGTACTTAGACTAACACTACAGTACCCTGTTCTATATCTGCAACAGTTAAATCCTATTCTACAAAAGTTTTTTAGGTTTTTTTTTTAAAAAAACTTTTTTTTAATCATTTTTAGTTATACAAAAGTTGCATAGTATTATTTTAGATTGACTATTTATTGTGCAAGTTATGTCACTATCAGTAGTTACTTTATGTATGAATTAATATACCTCTCTATGTTAAGGTTAACTGTAGCACAGACAAGCAGAATCCAAAAATAATCTAAGAAACCGTTACTTCAGTTTCTTAAGCAGACAGTTCAGGTCTTAATTGATAGGCCATCACAGTCAGCTTCTAAGGGGACTTCTGTGAGTATAATAATGACAGAAGAATAACTTCTGGTGTTTACAGTTAAATTACTCTGCCTCTATCTCTCTGTTGACTGCTGTGACATACATGAATGACATAGCCAATACTCATATTCAGATGAATACTAAATAACTATCTCCTTTCCTGACCTGTCATCCGGTTTCTTGAACTATCACTTTGAAATCATTTGTTTGCTATTTTGTCACTATCTGAATGTTACCATCTTTATAGCTGATCTTGTCACCTACTTCCTTACCTATACAGTGTTATCTAGTGATTCCTTACTATCTTGTAAATATTACGTTAAATTTTACACTTATAATGGTTTGATTTTCTTTCTTCCATTCTATTCATATCTTACCCTGGAATCTATGTATTGACTTAGTTATTCTACTCCAGTTTGAGTCTCCTTTGCTACCCCTACAGATGTGCAAAAATAGGTTTGTTTTTTTCATTTCAGTTGTTCTTTCCTCCTTTTGTTCTCACTTCTTCCAAGGATTCATCAGTGCTGTTCATCAGTGAAAATTGTCTTCTCATTCTGACAACTTTTTGTTGTGCTGTTTCACTCGATCTTCATCCCTCTTTCTAATATGACCTCTATTTCTTTATTTTGATCTGTCTCTGATACGGTTAGTTCAAATCTGGAACAATCTTTCTTTCTTGTCTACTGACTAGCTCCTTTGTTTTTCATTAAATTCTTCCATAAATTCTGGCTAGAAAATCAGGTTCACTGAATTCAGTAAAGACACTCAAGTGATTTTAGGATTTTACAACATGTCTTAAGCAGTCTCTACCTTTCCCTTATCAATAGCCCAGGCAGTGTCACTTAAACTATTGTCCATTAGCAAATTGCCCTTTTTTTTCTGTATACAGTAGATTATAAGATCTTTGAGGAAGAGTTTCTGTTTCAGTCTATTAATGTACAATAAAAATGCAGTGGTAAATTAATTTTATTTCATCATGGAAATAGTCTTTCAACACTAAGGAAGAAGTTATTTAATTACGTTATTTTAACATTTAAATGGACACAAACTGGAGAGAATGAGGAACAGAAGGAAGATATACATGATTGAATAATATTTTATTGTAAAAGAATTAAATATCCTAAGGAAATAATGAAAACAAGTTATTTCTTCCAGATGATAGTTAAAGTTTGATGAAATAATAATAAAAATTTAATCTTCCAGTTGAATGAAAACACTCCATATGTTGTTAATATGCCTAAATTTGAATTCAATTTTGTTGGTTTTCTGTCTCAGCCAACTGTAGTTTGTAGGGATCCGTTGGCTACAAATAAAGACCAAGACATCCGTTTTTTGTGTAATCATCTGTAGCTTTTATCACATGATTTTTCTTTTGGATCCTACTGCTGTCCAAATCCTTGAGGGCAAGACAGAAGTCAGTGGCTAAACAAAGTAAATTCATGTGTGAGAAGCATTTGTTTGTCTATAAGTTCACGGCACATATTGTATTTAAATATTTAGAGATTAAATACTGATTCTTTTTGAGAACTAAACCGGTGCATTTGGGACTATTGTAACCATGGAACAGACACCTTATGGATCTTAGAGCATTGTTTTATATCTTATTTGTATTTTTCCATCTGCCAGTGCAGCTGTGACAATGGAGCTGAATGACATTCTTGCACTTTGTGTTCTGCATCTGCTCCATAACTCTGTTTATCTCTAAACCTTTTTGTTCTGTGCAATTCCTCACTCTGTTCTGCACACTCTTGATCCTTCTTCTGTTTATCATTCCTTGCACTCTAGTATATATTATCATGTACAGTATCCTTCTAAATTCATTCTTCACATATGCGGAGATTGTTACAATTGTCTTTTTACAATCTTTTGCAACAGACTCGCTTCATGCCCTAGACCTTTTTTTAAAACTTATCTTTTATTTCTGTTTTCTTGAAGCCATTGTTATTCCTTTGAACAAGTACATTTTTGTAGCTAGTACCATTTGACTTCATCTAGCACCCAGGCCATTCTCTCTGTGTCCACCATCATCATATGTCTGTTAGTAGTCGTGGTAAATGCATGATAAATGTTCCTCCTGAAAAATTTCTCATCTATCTACCCTTTTGTTTTGCATAAACTGGTGATTTCCCATGCACGTCCTTTCATTTTATGTGCCATTACTGCAAGATCTACAGATTGCTATAAAGTTCCTGCAAATCTCTGATACGCTGCGTTCATGTCATAATTCCTGGTGCTCCAGCTTGATGCGTTTGTTCCTGTGCCAGTTGCATGCCTGTTTTCCCAATCTTTCTCCCAAGTGGTAAATACAGCCTTTGTGTAGCTGGCAGTTACCATCTCAGGATGTGTTCCTTTCCATCCAGTTCATGTGATCAGATATTCACCTGACAACTTGTCTTTATGAGTATCCCATGTATCTGACCTGAGCTATTCAACAGGTTGCTCTGGTGGTGTTGGCAACAGGGTTTTAGCTTGGTGATAGTTTAAATACAGGAGCATTCACATACTTGAAGAGTAAATTTCATTTTTCACTAAGACTTGTCACTGTCAGCTGTCACGCTAGATTGGTAAGCTAGAGAAGGCAGGATCAGTGGGCGTAGCCTTGCATGGCAAAGCTCCGCAGAATTACTTGTGAAAGTTCAACCAGCCATAAGATCAAAAACTAGTAAAATACCCCTTGCAGGTTTGTGCCTTGAGGTTCAGTGTGTGCCCATTCTAAAGTTAAGATTGTCTTTGAGCCATTCCGTTGCCGCATTTGCTACGCTCCAGGGCTGTGCTGCTGTAGAAAGCATGTAATGACGGCTGCCCAGGCAGCAGTAATATCCAAACCTGTCAGAATAGAGTTTTCCAGATTGGGATGTCAGAGGGCAACACTGAAGATTCAGTGGTATTTAGAAGCTGGGCAGGGACTTGAACTTCTAGGCTTTGAGAAGGGAAACAGTTCCTTAGTATCCACTATGCTAAGATAGTCAAAGCAGGTGATCAGTCTACGCTCATTTATGTGTGATGTGATCTTTGTAAAAAAAAAATCTTCTAAGAAAATAATGCATGTGGCAAAAAGCCAGCCAGGGGAGCAGCCAGAGGAAAAGTAACTGAAGCACTTTGATTCCCAGGCATGAATATTCTAAGTAGACAGATACATGTTAACTTTACCTGCCATCTTTAGCACATGCATTTTGTTTAAACTTGGTACTGTGCAGAAAACATTAGATGCTTTTGACACTCCCGCTGCCCACATTACTTTTAACAACTCAGCTGTGGAAGCTTTTTCAGAGCCTTGGGGTGTTGTACTTCAGTATGTTCATTCTTCTCAACTTCTACTTTTTTTAAACAAGTTTAATGAAACACATATTTAATTAGCAACACACTAATGAATAAATACAAACAGATATGCCCCTGTACACAACGCTATTGAAGAAGAATATCAGTGTGAATATTAAAAATTAAAGCCAACAATACAAAAGGCAAATATGTTGAATAAATAATGGCTGTTACTATTTACAAAGCACACAAAACAAGAAGGGACCCTCCCTTGTTAAAGATTAGGAGATTGGGGGAAAAATACAGAAAAACTGGAAGTATCTGCAATGGAATTTTATTGTTCACATTTTTTTTTCTTTCTTTCATTCTATCCCCTTAGGACATGGTCTAGTTCTTTTTATTACACTTGTGAATGTGTCGAGCAACCTGCAATACAGTGGATCACAGCTTAGGTGCTGGATGGCCAAGGATGAAAAGGCAGTACTGCTTCCAGTGCATGAGCTGGTTCTTTCAGCCATGTTACAGCTTTGAGCATAATGCTGGCTTAACTTTTGCAGACGTTTCTGTTCTTAGTATGTGTGCATAGACGTTTAAGAAGCTTTGAGACTTTTTGGCAAGGAAGAAAGTACAGGCTGAAGCTATTTTTGTATCACATTAATGTCCTTGCTCCCTTTAGTTTCACCTGTTTTCAGTATCTTAAATTCCAGTCCTAAACTGTGTGTAGTGACACTGTGCATTGAAGGATGTTTATTTTCATATGATTTATAGGTATGACTAAGTTTCAGTGGTAGATCAGGCAATTTGTTCATCGGGCCAAATTCTGATGTATTTATCAAATAAAACCACCCCTGTAATCTCAGTATAGATAAAACTACTATCATTCTGCAACATATAGGCTATAGTTTTTGAAGAATTTTAGAAAACTCCAGAGGGAAACATGCAATAGAAGTGTAAACTGTTTGCTAGGATTTATAGGAGTAATTTGTTACCACATGTATTTTCTGTTACAATAGTGAAGTTGGGAGTAATGGTAAATGCATAATGCAAGGCCTTGCATAATGCACCCTTAAGTATTTAAAGATATTCCTGTAGGATCCTGACCACCCGTTTCTAAGTTCTTAGTCAAATTGTGTATTTCATATCACATTTTGTTATCTTGAATTTTAAAAACCTTCCCTTTCAGTATAATTATGATCTGTACTCTGCCAGCTTGTGTCTAACCAAACTCCTTGCCCTGGGGATTTGAGAATGTTGAATAAGTAGTGCTGTGGAGCAGCAACTCATTTTCTCTTAAGACTCAAACATAAAAATAAAAAACAAACTAATGATCAAGAGGTAGTCTCACACAGACTTTAAGTATTCTCTAATGATATACAGACATATTTCTCCTTTTCAAAACAAAAATATAGCCAAAACCGAAACCAGCACTCATCTTTTAAAAGTGCTGTTTATTATTCATTGTTAACAGATAAATGAAAAGCTGTGTTTGTAATAGTTACATATCTCATACATTCAAGCATATATTCAGTATTTATTCCCATCACCCCCTTGCACCTGTGTAAGTAGGAGAAGCCTTTCATGGCAAGGGTATGGATCAAAAAGAACTAGCAAAGGTTGTTCATGCAGTAATATTACAAGGCAATCGAAGTATATTACTCACACTGTGGGTTAAGCCATTTACTGCCATCACACTACACATACCTAAAGAGCTCCAAATTGCCGCTGGCTTTATATATGGTGCAGGGAGTTGTCTTAAGTTTTCCCGATGCTGGGGGCACACCATCTGCACTAGTTGGCTGCTGAGCTGTGGTGTTCGTGCAGCCAGCTCTGCACTGTCTGCCCTCACCCCTCCACTTGTTGTCTTGCTGGGGCTGGTGGTGAGTGCACAGCCATGTGCTGTCAATGCACGGAGTGGAAAAACACACAGGCTTTATTCCCCTTTTTCCCTGGGCCTAGCAGGATAAAAAGGAAGCAACTCCTACCTAGGGTTTTGGCTCTGATGGCTGCTGCTCTTGTCTTTGGGTGCAATGAGCTAGTCTAGAAAAGAGGCGTTTCTGTAGGGAATGAGTTTATGTAAAGATAGAAATTAAAGGAGAGTTGCTTTCCTTAGTGCAAGACCAAAGGGAAGGACATGGACATAAAATTCAGCTTTGATTGCATTGCTGAAGAGTCCTGAGCTGACTCAGTCCTGAATCCAGTCTGGAGATTGGGGATTAAGAATGGTGTCTGTTGACCTTTCTGTATGACCTTTCATTTTGTTTGTTTGGGTTTTGCTTGGTTGGGTTTACTAAATATGAAATTTTCTTGAAAGATAATTAAAAACCTTGTAATAGATTTTGGAACCTCTGTGATCTTACTGTTTACCTTCAGATACTGCAGAGCTAGACCACAGCTGAAGACCTGAAAATCTTACCTGCACACTTCCTTAATGCAGTACTTCTTTTGAATGGTGTTATGCAGTCACTGGGGGAGTGGAGATCGTCTCAGGATCACAATAGTGAGGGAACTCATCCGTGAGACTGTATCTTTATTAAGCTCAAGTCCCACACTATTAAAAATTCTTGAGATTGCCTGTCCTTTTAATGGACTCTAAGTTCACATTCAAAATGATACTAAAAAATGATTCAAAGTGTGTCTGCCCAAAAAATGGAAACTCTTATCCTGTATGTTTACCAAAGTGGTCAGAATGCCATGTGAAAAAAAAAAAACAAACAAAAACACTTGCCCTCTTAAAAAAAAAAAAAAAAAAACACACAAACAAGGGAATACTTTATTATTTCCTAGATGTGGCATAGTTGAAGGGCATTCACATACAAATACATGTGTTGAAAAGAAATATGACAAAAATATTCTTCTGAAAGCTCCTTGAGGAATATCAAATGGACCCCCCTGATTCAAATGTGAACAATGTTTTCACATTGGTGGTCCATTAGTCCATCTTTTTCAATGAACCTGAAGATAAGACATTGCAATGCAGTCTGGACACGCTTTCCCCTCATCTTCTGTTACTAAGCAACTTCAGTGAAAATGGAAAGATGAACTCACTGGTATTGATGTGGTGGGTAGAAACACATCTAGGCTGCAAACCAGCCTGTTGCCTGTGGAAGAGAGAAAAATGATCATTTGGAATAACAATAAAAGCCCCAATCAAACCAAGCTGACTATGATGCACACTTTGCTGTTTCCCCTACTTTTTGTTTAAAAATGTAACACAAATCCAAGGAGAATTACAGTCTAACAATCCTCCAATTTCCTCGCTACCTCAGACAGACAGTGGATGAAAAACTGCGACATAATGTGTGAGTTGAAAAATGCACAGTGTAGCAACCTGTCACCTCTCTGCTCCTGCTGCAGTTATGCTGCCAGTGCACAGAGATGTTCACTCCAAATTGTGCAGGTTATTCAGTTTATCTGATCATCAGGAAAGGACTTTAGCAGCAGCAAATCACAATTCTAAAAGACCATGATGGGTGTAGAAAGTAAAGCTGTTGCTGTTGCCAGAGCAGAGCTGGAAGGGAAGAGTAAAATGGCTCAGTGTAGGATTGGAAACTTTTAAGATGTGGTAGTATACAGCTCACAAGTCAAGCCTGAAAGCCTGGCTAAGAGAACTGGGAGGTAAATACAAGTGTTCCCTGCAGTGCTTTATAGTTTCACTTTAGAAGGACTGGGGAGAAACAGAAAGATACTAAATGAATTGAGAACTTTAATCAAAAGGACTAAAAAAGAGATAAGCTGACTAGAGGAAAAAAAAATGCAGGTTAGCAAACAAAGAACAAAGAGAGTGTTTGAATACAATTACCAAGAAATAAGGAATAGAACTAGGGCACCCAGACAGACAGAGAACAGGGAGGGAAGGTTGAGCAAGACAGGATTTTTTGAAGATCCATATGGAGTTGTACAGAAGGTATCGGAAAGAAAAAGGACGCAGAAGTTCATCTGTCTCTGGGAACCTAATTGAAGTGATGGATGGAAATTGGGTCAGAAAAAATAACAAAACCCTCCTTCTCTTCCTCCTAATTTTCCTTCTCTTCCTTTAATATTTATGTGTGTTATTAAAGAAACATTTCTGGAAGGCACTAAGAGCAGAAGTAAGTATCCCTGCAGAGACTACCTCGCTATAGCAAAATGTTCAACATTTGAGACTGACTTCCTCCAAACACAGAAACAGTGACTGTAAACTGCAGATGACAATTGGAAGATACGTGAGAAAGGCCAAACTCAGATAAATGACAGTGCAACCAGGGTAATAAAGAAGACATACGAGAGGGTAATGAGAAAAAGCAGGATCTGCCTGACTGGGAAGGTGGGAAACAGAAGGGATAGCATTGCAATATATAGCAAACTGCCATGGTCAGGAATTGACATTGCCAGCTGATGAATGGGAGAGTCTGAAAAGCTGCAGTGGGCATATCTTACATACCTCTGGCTGACACCCCGGGGAGTTGCGCTCTCTTGCTTGTAGTGTGGCAATAGGAGCATAGTTTATCATGCTAAAGCAAACAAACAAAACCCCACCCTTCTGAACTGAAGAGTAAGTAGGATATTGACAGTCTGTTCTTAGAGAAAACATCTTCCAGAGTGGCAGTAAAAAGCTGTTAAATGGATTTGGTTTGTATCTTAAAGCTGTAGTTCAACAAACATTTCTTCTGGTGGCAGTACTGGCTTAAGCAGTTTGTATCCATCTCCATGCCACCCAGTCCATTATGACACTAAACTGCTCAGGGGTGCAGGTGGTGAACCATATCAGTTAAATGATACAGGGCACAAACAATCCAGAAAAGTGTTTATTCTTAATCTGGATCCATGCCTTGATCCAGTTCAGAATACAATGCCAAAACCAATTGTACT
Organism: Phaethon lepturus; assembly: GCF_000687285.1. Lineage (NCBI taxonomy): Eukaryota > Metazoa > Chordata > Aves > Phaethontiformes > Phaethontidae > Phaethon > Phaethon lepturus. The sequence continues at coordinate 6,092 of NW_010528820.1, read as the reverse complement.
GGTCCAGTGTGTACTGGGAACAGAGGAAGCCTGGGCATCACAGGGTGTGGGTCAGTTCAAGCTGGCAGTGTCGTGACAAGAAAATGCTTATGTACACCATTGGCCTTTTCTTTGGGAACAAAAATGGAATTTGGTTCATTTAATTTGCAAATGGGTGGTAAGTGGACACAGATGTACCAATATATCTGAAGCTTGGAATAAAACAACTTCTAGTACTGGTACCCTGAGTAGGAATAGAGATAAATGGCTTGAAAGTCTGATTTGGGACTGTACAATGATTTAAATGTTTCCATCACTAATAAAGCAACAGTTGCTCTATGAGGGACCCATTTTTTTCCCACATGGAATTTCTCTCTGTTGACATGCAGTTGGGTGTTGAGGGGAAGTTAAAAATACATATTTCATTGTAAACCTCAGTGAAGCAGGTTGGCTTATCAGCTACTGTTCTCTCATATCAAATAGGGGAATAGTTACACATTGTTTAATTTTAGAGTAGCTGAAGAAGTCAGACTTGCCATTCAAAACACTGAACAACACAGAGAGGTCTGACTTACAGAAAACTTAAATAAAGATTTCCCTGAGCCGTGTTGCAGATGCAGGAGTAGGATGGTGGGTGGAAGAAGTGTGAGATCTCAAGAGTAGTGAGTACAAGCATTGACCCCAAAGTAACCTTGAGAATAGTTTCCTTTGACACAGGACCTGAATGGTAAGAAGGCTTGGGTTTCTGAACAAGAAACTCTTCATAATTTTTAGGACTCGGGTTTTTTTCCTGTTTGGATTTACAGAAAAAAAACTTTGTCCCCACTCTTTCTGTATAACTGAATTGTTCCGAATATATACCTAGTTCATACAAGCAACCCTATCTCCCAGTGGAAACAGCCCAGTGAATCCCAAAATACTGGGTACATTCTGGGGTCAGTACTTTATGATGTGCTTATTGACATACTTTATTTGAGAGGCAAGAATGTTTGCTTGCTTCCCAAGGATAAGTGCATTCTTCACACAATGGGGATTTCTCAGTTGTGCTTCTTTCTCTGCAATGACTCTTAAGATACTGATACTTTGGTCTATTGAATCAGGGTTATAAAATGCTGCAGGATTATTTCTTAATGAAACGTGCACAACGGCCACAAAGTCTTATAGCAGGTGACTTTCTGACAGATGCACTACCTGATTTAGCTTTTGATCCCATGCTGAAAACGTGTGTGATTTTTCTACTTTTGACACAAATACTCAATTTCTTACTCATCAAGTAGGCTTTAGTCACATGCAGGCATTCTGCCAATGATCAGATGTTGCAGTTGGCCAGAGAGAGTTTTAATTGAGTCTTCTTTGGTCACCCAGGAAAAGTGGTGGTAACACCAAGAAAAATGAACAAATTTCTGGCAAAACAGAAATTCACAGTACTTCAAAAACCAATATATAAAATAGTACATAAAATGACAACATATAAAAGCTGCAACAATCCCCTGAGGGTGCCCCATTTTTAGCTTGGAAAAGAAAAATGGTTAAGATCTAGTAAATACCAGATTACTCGATTCATTGCAAGTGGTTGAAAATTACATTAATCAAGAGAGGTAGCTGTTTGTGAAATGTCATCATTTCAGTGAGAGAGCATGTGGCTGTTTGCTTGTTTGCTTTTATTTTTAATCAAACACACAAAGTTGGGTGAAACAAATAGATTAAGAAGCAAGAAATGAACAATGAAATTATTAATAGGCTAACAGCAGGCCCACTACTTTGGACGAGCCACACTCGTACTCTGCAGGTGTCAGATGATCTGATTTAGGCATCCAGTAGATGATTCTTCATTACTACTCTAACCTGCTGAATCAATTAGCTCTCTCATTAGTGGTTTTACCATCATATCCATCTCTCAGAGAGGCTGTATTGCCGTTGCAGTTTTTTCAAAGGGCATTAATTGCATCTACCCTAACTGCTGCGTTTAGTGGTTCTTGCCTTAGCCAGGGAGAGGTGGCCGTCTATCCTGGGCCCTGGTGTGTGCCCCCCAACTTCTCCCCACTCACAGGTGGTGGAGCAACTGTGAGTAGGCTCTGTTCAGTATTGTCATTACACTTACTAGTAAAACAATGTGAAGACACTCTGATTTTGAGTACTGTTTTCATCTCCATGGGTATCTGAATAAGGTATATCGAGCATGCTTTTATCTTTTAGTGCTGTATTTCTTTTTTCAAAGAAAATTGTTTTGCACCATAGTATACACACGGTTTACAAAGAGGTGACCTTTCTGTAGTTTGTTGTATAGCATCCTGTAAGATATTACCTGTAGTGTTAGGAAGAATTTCTTCTCCCTCACATTTTATTCTGTTGCTTGGACCCACCCTTCCGCCATCCATCTTTTTGAAGGGCCAGAAATTTCTTATTTTGCTCTCTTTGCTTGGAGGATATGAGACTAAAAATCTGGTGTGAGATTGTTCATGAAACTAGCAGAATAATGGAGGTCAGAAAGGCACAGAGGGGAGAATAGTCTCTGTAAACCCTACCTGTATTTCACTCACTAGAAACAAAAGTGCAAAATTGCCCAGAGCAACAGCAGCGACACGCTGAGCAGACTGACGATGGCGAAGCATCTGCGCTGGAAGCGAGGAAAGGGCCAGTTGAACACCAGTCAGCTCTACCGTGGCAATTGCGTAGACACTTCAGCACGTGCTGCCTGAGGAAGCCCTGCTTTTCTCCTGTGTTCTTCAGCTCCAAGTCTAACGCTGCTACTCAGCTGCCAGATCAGAGCTGGATCGGTGCAGGTCTAGCATGTTACTGCTGGTACCTGCCCAGGTAAACATGGCATTCGTTAGCTTTATTGCTCTTGGATCCAAACTAGCTCGGTAATAGCCCTGCATTCACCCACAGCACTATGTTTTGCCACTTAGATGTATCTTTTGAGTTATTTCACTTTAATCAGCGACATTATGATGATAGCAAGGGAAAATGAGGCCCATCACCCCCAGTCAATACAGACATATTGTCCTATCTACCGAGACAATGTTTCTGAACTTGAGAGAGGGAAAGGGATTTCACTGGGAGTTGTGCCTGAGTGAGCAGGACAGAATTGGGCCACCATTTGTAAACAGGAGAAAAATTGAAGGAAACACCTGCTTTAGTTTTCAGAGAAAGATTAGTGTTTGTGATGGACATGTTTTTGCAAGGTTAGTCTGGCAGGTCTCTGCAGACAGAACCATCCTCCCCTCTGTCCTTTACATTTTCTGTAAGTGTTTCAAATGAGTTTGAATGTCTCAGAGGAACTGAACACTCAGGAGCAAAAAAACATGCTCCTGCAGATCAGTAATGACTAAAATAGCTTAGATCTGAGAATAAAGAGCAGCCTGTAGTTTGTAACTGGGACTAGCTGACTGCTCTTGGAGCTGGAGTCAGAGCAAGGATAACAAGTATATGTGGTCATTGGGGGGGAAGCAAGAAATCACCATGCACCAATACATGTTTTCAAGCTCTATTTTGGGATTGTCAAGAGTTTCGCTCTTAGCAGCCTAGGCATGTCTATTGATTTGCATGCTGTGGTTTCTGCTTGACAGATATGCTGTAGATTTTGGAATACTTGCAGCTTAAAAGAAAACCCAGCAGCCGAGGAAAGCAATTCGAGTACTGATCTCGCTTTAGTCTTCTCAGGCACAGTTACTATCACAAGAGAAAGAAAGAGAAATAATGATATCAAGTCAATAGAGAGAGAATGAGTCAAAAAAAGATTGTCGTGTATGAGGATATAAAAGAAAGGAAAATAAACTGGGAAATGTGCTGCTGCTTATGGGAAATGGTTTGGACCAAACCCTGATGCTCTCTGCATTGGTATGAAGATAGCAGGCAGTGTTTGGCCCTTGATGATTATAATTCTCTCTTCTTGGCAATTTACTGAAGCTTTCAGTGAAATTATTTCTCAAAAATGAAGATGTGTGTGTCAATGTAAACACTGTGATCAGTTAAATGCTAACTAGCATAGGTTTGTGAAGTCTGATTCGTTAATCTTTCAGACTGTGTAAGAGAAGCAGCTTTTGAAGTGCAAAGTATTATCATCATCATTATACGTTCATAAAACAGGTTTTCTGCCTCATTCAAATGTGAGCGCGCTGGAAGTGGCACACAAGGTTGCCAGATCTCTGCCAGATCCTGAGTCTCTGCTGGTTTCCCCATATTCTCCTCACTTGGAGAAGTCTGAAGGGGTGACAAGTTTTCTGATGTGGAACGCCTTGAAATTCCCTCTTTAATTTCCTACTTCCTGTGCTTGAACTGCTACGGTGTCATCTTTGTTTCTGTTGACTGCTTTTAGATTATTTGAGGGATGTCCGGCTCAAATACCTCCAACTATATAATATTATTTAGATGCAGTTTAATAGACTCTCCTCCCTCAAAAGTACTTGTACACAAAGAAACAGGTAGTAACAACTGGAAAATTAGTAGAAAGGGCAGAGCTCACAGTGATGGGGATGTGAGTTACAGGGAATTCATGCATTCACACAGTGATGTGAAGGCAGCTGTGAGCTTGCTTTGCCTGTGCTCCCGGTGAGCCAGTCAACAGCTCTACAACCTGGTCACCAATCCTAAGCTATTGAGTCCTGCTGGGAGTTAAATAATATTGACCTGGGCTCAGCAGTGTGCCATATAAACATACACTAGTTATGAGTGTGATCACTTTCCATTGTTCCTTTTAAAGTTGCCTCTTGTTAAATACACTTAAACCAAAAAGAGAATAAAAATCAATGTCACTGATTCATACAGGTCACCCATCTTGGCTGATGTGAATTGGCCTCCTGATACCTTGGAAAGGAACTTGAATGCAGACAGATTAATACCTTTACAGTCCAGACAGGGAAAGCATCCTGTGTACAGGGAATGATATGGAAAAGCTGACATTTTAATGACTTGCACATCTCTGAATACATGCAGGCATGTGTGCTGGGCTTCCACAGCGCTTATGAAGTCAGCTGTGAAATTCCAGTGTCTTGTAGGAGCAAACCATTGCACTTCTCCCATCTGAAACCTCTGAGAGTCCTTTATCTTTATTCTTAAAGCAGCAGTAGCCCCCGTTTGAAAGCAGTACATCATAATACGATGTAGCTACCTGGAAAGGAGCAGTACATCAGAGAGCCTTGCTGGGTTTTTTGCCCCTCATTTTTCTTCTCTTCTTCAGATAAAACCTGGATATGTCAGGCTTCGTGGAATAAAGCTGTGAACGTCGGAGGGGGCAGAGAAAGGCGTATCGGCTGAACTCCTGCACAGCTGTCTCACCTCCTGCTGTTCATGAGGGAGGTTAAGGGAAAAGGCTCCTATGGGCAATCTCAATTATTGATAAATAAGTGAAAATTGATGTTGGGCCCTGGAGTTCAGTACCTGAAAATGCCAATGAAGTAAATGGGGCTATAAAATCACTGACTTAAGCATCTGTCATACTAAAGAATCTGTAAAGCAGCATGGCACAGGCACAAGGCATGCTTATCTCAAGGGAGAAGAATAACTCTCAGTAGAGCCAGGTAGAAGTGAGAATTCTTCCATAGAGATTTTCAGAGAAAGACTCACTGCAAATTTTCTTGAAAAGTAACTTTCTTCCCGTGCAAGAGTTAAAAAGGACAGAGGAAGCCTGAGGGAAGGGGAAAAACTTTTCCAATTTCTGTTACTTTTTTTCCATTTGCTGGAAAACCATGTGCAATTACAAAACTGTTTTCTTCTGCTTTCTTGTGCTTGTTTTTTCAGACAGTAAAGCTGCAAGAAATTCGAAATGTGAGGAAAAACATAGCCTCAGCTTATTTGCTGTTTTCTGTGTACTGAAAGATGCAAGAAATTCTTAGAAAGCTACATTTTCTGTAAATACTATTTTTGCCCTTAAAATTTATTTTGCCAAAGTTGTTACTTCTCTGTGAAAGAAAATCTTCTCTTACAAAAGCTTTTTTTTTGGTTGAAAACCATTCAACCAATTCTAGCACTGAAGAACATGCGGGTCCTCTTTTCAGTTTTTTAACTTCATAATTGTTTTGGGTTTGCATGCCACCATTTTGATAGCGGTGCGGGGCTGGGGAGGGATGGGAGGAGGTGTGCCACAGGGGTGGCTTCTGTGGGAAGCTGCTAGA
>NW_010528819.1:14403-36230 GCF_000687285.1 Phaethon lepturus | reverse complement strand
GCGAGGAGGGCCGAGCGGTTACTCAGCATTTACTGTCTGAGAAGGTGAGAGTTACTGTGGAAAAACCCTGCAGCTTTATTGTTCTAACCTTTATTTAAATATAGAATCTATAACCCGTTTTTCCAGAGAATTTAAAATAGTGGTTTTTCTGCTCCTAACTGCCCCATCCAACTTCTGAGGTATCACATACTTATGTATTATTTTATGGAGCTGACAGAGGGGGAGTCTAGGGGGAAAAAATAGCTGAAATAGCCAACAGCAGCGTGTGGAATAAACCCGTGTGTGTGCGCGTGTCTCGGGAGGAAGGTTGGCTGCCGCCAGCCTGCTGAAGCCTGTGCTTGCTTTTAGGTTAGCCCACCATCCTCCACCTCGAGGGGCTTGGGCCTCAGGGCTGCCAACAAAAACCACCATTTCCCCAGGCAGCACCCGTGTGAAGGGCTCGGGGCGGGCGCCCTGGCCTTCGCTGTCCCGCCTGAGTTATTTGTAAACTTCACCAGCAGAGGCATATTGTTAGAAGTGATCTTTTCTAGTGGCACGCCTGGAAAGAGAAGTGTGTGTGTGTGTAGGGGAGAGGGTATCAAATGAGCGCGGCGGTTTCCTCGGTGCTGCCGGAGCTGCTTCGCAGAGGGCATGCCAACAAAAACCTCCAATTCCCCAGGCAGCACCCGTGTGAAGGGCTCGGGGCGGGCGCCCTGGCCTTCGCTGTCCCGCCTGAGTTATTTGTAAACTTCACCAGCAGAGGCATATTGTTAGAAGCGATCTTTTCTAGTGGCACGCCTGGAAAGAGAAGTGTGTGTGTGTGGGGGGGAGAGGGTATCAAATGAGCGCGGCGGTTTCCTCGGTGCTGCCGGAGCTGCTTCGTCTGACACGGTCGTGCAGCTCTGCGGCGGGGGTTTGCAGGCTTTTGGGACGCAGGGCCTCGCCATCTGAGACAGGCAGAGGCCTTTTGGTTTCTTGTATGTCAGCGGAATCCCTTACGTTCCCAAGTCCGTTCCTGCTTGCCCTTTGTATCCTTTTCACATGTTTTAATACTTTGCTGAAGACTTTTGCTGTAAAGCGATAGGCAGAGCAGCCATGAGGAAACACCTCCGCTATTCTCAACGGGCAAACCTGCACCTGTCTGTGGGGTAGCGTTTAGTCCAAAACAAGGCTTTTTAAAGTCATGAATACTTGTATTGCGGTGGCATCTTGAAGTCCCTGTGGGGACCTGGGGTAGGTGGTGCTGCACAGACATTCAGGTCTATGTGGGCAAGACAGACAAAGGGCGTGCGGGGAGGTGGGTGCGGCTCGCTGAGGGTCAGGACAAAGCTCAGTGGCAAAGCCAGGGCTGATCTGCCACCAGCGCAGTGCCCGGAGGCTGCTCGGGGATTTTGCACTTTCACCGTTTTCAGGGTGGCTGTTTTTGCCCTGTTCGCACAGTGACGAGTGCTTTGTGCTGCAAAAAGCATGGTGTTTTTCCTCTTTAAAGAGTGTATTTTAGGGCCTTAAACGGCAACAAAGCAGTCAAGGTGTGCATATGGGCATGCCAGCAGAATCTTAATGCGTGCACTTACCAGTCACGTACCTGTTCCTCTGGTGCTTCCCTCCCCTCTCTCTGTCAGGTGCTTCCCTGATGTCATAGGATTTAATTCTTAATTTTCAGTGTTTTTGAAAGGTTGGCGTTTTGATTAGCTTATGGCTGATGAAAAGCTGCCTACCTGTCTCCCCGTCTTGAGAAATGGGTCTGCAGAACTCAAGTGTTTGAAAATCATGGCTGAAAGATACAGGGCCAGGAAGTATAAAATTAATGTAAACTATCAAAAGTTGTTACCAAATCAAAATGGATTGAAGACGGTGGGTGGGTGCGCATGCGTCTCGTCAGAGTGGGATTCAGAAAGGTGAGGTATGTTCGTGGGGAAACCTGGCATTGGTTTTGTTTGAAAAAGGAAACATTTACATCGATAACCTTGGTTATCTCAAGGTGAAACAGTAGCGTACACAGAGCACAAGGAAAAGTTGGCTTTTCAGAGCTTGACAAGATCTGTCCGTTGACTCTTCACAAGCAGGTTTGTCATAGCAGGCTAGGTGGATATGGAAGCGATGATCCTCCCTGTCCTCATGGTGTTTTACATGGTAAATAGTTGTCTTGGTGTAAAATCACAAAGGGATTTTTTTGATTTCTCCCACCCAGGTAAGTGAAATTACTGGTCCTTTGCCAGTCCGTTTGATGGATCAAGTGAGGCAGAGGATTGTTCGTGTTTACTATTCATTCACAACTTGTATTGCATAGTAAGACACTAAAATCTCTTTGATATGCTCGCAGAATAAACTTTGAAACTGTTTCAATTAAAGACCATGGCAGCAGGTTAATCAGTGACTTGACCAATATATTCTGGTACAAGTTCTTAGATCAGTCATGATTTATTACAGAAATATAGGGAAGTGCTGAGTATTGTGTATACTCTCACAGACAACATACAAATCGTAAATAAAAGGAGACTGCTAAGGATCTAAACTGAACAGAAAGTGCAGAGATAGGAATGGGTTTGAAAGATTTTTGAAAGATTTCTACCTCTGTGTTTCCTCTACTGCTGTCCAATATGGCAGCTAAGGTATTCAGAGGAAAAAGTGGCTTTTTCTGGGAGTTCTTGTGTGAGCGTAAGTTGCTCATAATGTGAGTGTCTTTCTGACCGATGTCTCCAAACATGTGGAATGCTAGTTGATCTTTTTTCAACGTTTGTCATCACATGGTATTTAGGTTTCCTTTGAAGTCTTTAGTGAAAGTTCAAGTTGGTTTTTATTTACCATAATTTATTTACCTACTTTTAACTGTGAAAAAAGGGCACTTCAACCATGATGTCAGGGGGCCAGCCTTCCTCTCTGCTCTCCTCCCACAATGTGACCATTATATCAACATATGGCAAACATTTCTCCTATTCTGTGTTTACTCCCAGCAGTAAAAATTCAGTAAAAAGCCAAGGGCCTTCCACAGAGAGAGAAAAACTCAGCTACAACCTTCAGGACAGGAAAAGCAAATACACGTTTAACAAGAAGGTTATTGGGACATTGCTAAGTATTTCCAAGAAATAAAATAACAAAGGAGCTTGTATCCAAGAGGAGTCACATATCTTCAGAAAGTATAAGCATAATGGAAAAAAAAATCCTGAAGGATTATTATTGAAAGGTTAGCTGAAATTAAAAGCACGTTTATGCAGCCAAAGGAGTTTTTGGGCTTTAATTCATTAGCTCAGGTTTCATCTACCAGGATTCCGCCCCCGGCACGTGTAATAAGATTAGTTCATTAATCGTCAAGTCCTTGGGAATTAACATACTGGAGGTGCTTTTCTCCCCCTCTGAAAAGTCCCCCTGGATATATAAACACAGCAGCGATTTTGTTGAACGTGGGATCAGAGTTAGTCGTGCCAGGTTTGGCTCAATGAGAATGACTGAATCCTATAAACAAGTGAACAGTGGGAGAAATGTATTAAGAAAAAAACCCTTGTTTTGTGTTTTAGAGTTGTACTGCAATGTTTGGCTGATTGCACATGGAAATCCGGTGTATTAACTCTTTTAAAAAAGGAAAAAAAGGAAATATAGAATGGTTTGTTTTACAGAATAATTACCAAGAACTCTGCTCCCTACCTGCCATCCCATCAGAAAAGTGAGGATGAAAGGCCAGAAGGGGACCCAAGCAGCAGCTGGCGAGTGTATGGTACGGATGTGTGTGCATCCTTGGGGCCAGACTTGGGCAGAGCGACGCAGAAGCATTTCTGCCTCCCAAAGAGGCGCGTTTCGTACAGTGGTGGAAGGCGCAGTAGCGCTGTCCTGGGGCAGCACTGGCCTTGCTCAAAAGGCAGGACAGACCGTCTAGTTGCTCCTAGAACAGATGTCTGAAGGTGGAAGGAGCACTTGGTCAGCAATGTGGGAGGAGGATTTTGGGCCTAAACAAAGTCAAGGCAAGATGTGGCCCAATCCTTTTTGCTGACCGAGTGGGAAAGAATCACTTTTGTAGTACGGGCTTTTAAAAATCACTTGGGTCATGCGCCCATTTACATTGTGCCATGTTGTCATGCAATTTAAACAGATTAAAAACACATTTAACAAAGTGCAAGGAAGGAAATGCCCTGATCCCAAGTGGCAAGGGTCAGAAGTGACATGAATGATTAGGTGCGTTATTGGGTATTTTGATACGCCGTTGCTTAGTTCTGAGATTCTTTAAGGATTTTGAAGCAGAGAACGTAAGGCATGAGGCTCTGGACTCATGGGAATTTTACCTGCCAGAGGATATTCAGCTTTCCTTTTCTTGTAATTTCTGACTCCCATTTTTTCTTCTCTCTGCAATCAGATACAAGCTATTTTCTAACAGAGGCATATTTCACTTCTGGAGCTATAGGAAAACATTCCTGACATTGGCAAAGGAGACCAGGGCGGGATGATTTACGAGTAGAAGATTAAAAAGAGCTAAATATGGCTGCTTGGTTTAAAATGACTAAGTAGGTATATGATAACTATCTTCAAACATATAAATACTGGAGAGAAACAGAAACATCTCATTTGAGCCAACAGAGGCAAACCTGTAGACAGTGGAAGGAAAATAAATAAAACTCAGGCTGAGTATCAAGAGAAAATACTGAATAGTGAGACCTCTCTAAAAATCTCAAGGTACAACAATGCTCCAGTTGTAATAATGTCGTAAAAGTGTCCCAGTGCTACCAATATTGAAAAGAGTGCTGGGGATTTCCTATTTATTATGCCCAGGTGGGATTAAGTAACCCAGGCAAAGGAAGGCTTGATTCAGTCATTAGCCCCTGCGAGGATCTGGAAGGAGTGCAGGAGCAAATTGGGGAAACCTCTCAGTGCCGATAAGTGGAAGGAGACAATGACCAAAAGAAAGGTGAATGTGAAATTATCCTATTTGGCCTCAAAGTGCGATCTGAATGGTGAATGCTCTTAATGAAAGCATGGCTGCTTTAGTAACCCAATACCTCCATTACTATTTTAGGCTGTAATTGTAGCTAATAGAAGGAAATGGATTTATATTTTGCTAGAATGCATTATTTATCAGTAAGAGTTTTAGGATTCATACAGTGTTGTGGTGAGAACTGCTTGATAGAGAGAGCCTAAATAGACTGAGTCAGCTACACTGTATGCACTGTTTTTTGGGGTGTGAGCCCTAAGTCCAGAAAAAAACAAAAAAATGAGAAGAATAGTTCTGTATTGACATGGCCAAAGGAGACTTTGTAGAGTAAAGGCAGCAAGAAATACAAGGTGAGTGTGTAACACAGCCTGTAAATAAGGAAGAGATGGAGCAGGGAGAGGGCAGAATCTCCCAAATGTTCCTAAATCAAAGGGGCAATATGTAGAGGAGGACTGAAAAAACAACAATTGCAGGGACTCTTTCCAGATCTGCTGAGCTGATGACTAAGCCCTCCTAAGATCATAAAGATTCAGGGGGCATTCAGTTTCCTGGAGCAAAATCCTGTACTTATTTCTTTAAAAGAGAAACTTTGTCACTATGGGATAAGCCACTGCAATCCCAACAAGGTGAATTCTGCTGAATTTTAATTCTATCCCAACCCCTTGCCAGAGAGGGAGCAGTCTGGGGCTACAAATAATGGAGTAACACAGGAAAGAAACACAATAAATGTGGTTATCAGGAAATGTGTACAAGCAAAGGGCACTGGGCTATGAAATAGCCACTGCAGCACTATGGCGGAATCCCATTGTTCAGGGCTTTTTTTAAAGCGGTCTGGACAAAATCCTAGAAAACGTCTTTGAAGACAAACCTGCACTGGCAGGGAAATGAGCTGGATGATATAACTGGACTTCTCCACCTCCAGCTCTGGCGATCTGAGCACAGCTTCCCACGAGGAAAGCCGAAGCTCTGCTGCCTGAATCACTTCAGCGGCTGGGTCAGACCCGCAGCCCCTTACGCTCGTGACGGGCGTCTTCCAGCTCTGCAGACACCGGTGGGACTACTGTGTCAGTAATTTTTCTTTGTGTAAGAAGTTGTTGCGCAACCTGGCCCTTCCATTAGGGAGTGAGCCATCTAATGAACAATTAACCACGCACATCCTAGATGCTATTTCTACACAATCATTTCTATTTTATCATCCGTACTTACGTTTTTGTGGCTGCTGCTTCTTTCAAAAACTGGAGAAAACAAAGCAAGCTATTTTGTGTTTTGTTTTTCTTAGTAATTTATGATTAATGGGGTAAATCTTGGAATCCCTACTCAGTTTTCACTTTGTGTTACCCAGGGCTTCTGTTTATTCATGTTTTGTAACAGAAATAAAAAGTATTTCCTTTTAGCCCAAGGCACCTAATCAGGATTAGGCCTGGAGCAGAATATTTTGCATTCTTGCGTTCCAGGAGTACCTTGATGTGGAGTTATCTTTTGTCAACTGTAGACTGGATATTCAATTACACTACTCTTTTTTTTTTTTTTAAAGAAGGTATTTTAGGGCATATATGACCAACTGATACTGAATACAGTTATTCTCTGCACCACATTTAGTGGACGTGGGTCTTCTTACAAGTTCCTTAGCTGAAAGTTGATAGTTGAAGAAGTTAGTTTGTGAAGCTGCCTCGCTGTGGAATTGAGGGATTGGGTCCCATTCATTGCTGTAGAAGCTGTGCAGCAATCTGCTTATGTCTGGCACACAAGTTATGGGTCTCAGTCCTACGCTGAGCTCGGACTTGTATCTCATGCTTTTAGTGCCCGGCTCCTGCACTATCTGTGGCACAGGAGTCACTGCATCTCCTCCTACCTGTTGGCACTCCGTCCCTCTCTGCAGTCCAGTGTGTGCTATAATGTTTACAAGAAGCTCTGATTTATGTGCCAAATCAAAGCTATTTTGAAACAGTATCTAATTTGCAGTTGCTTGAAATAACAATCTGTCCTTGTATTTCCAGTGGGTGAAGATGAGTGACTTGGAGGGAGACAGATGTCAAATCAAGGCAGAGTGTGTTCTGGATCGTTCTCAGTCAATGCCGCATTATCAAAGCCAAACTGAATTGTAGAGCTTTTCTGCAATTACAATAATAAGCAGCTTTATTTAAATGTAATTGCTTTAACTGAAAATATCCTAATGTGGGTTTTTTTGTTCTCTCTGGTGTTTGGAAAAGTCTCTGTAGCTTTGAGTCACCTATTTTGAATTTTTAAAAGAATTATGTCTAGTTACAGTACGGACATATTATTACGCATCAAGGTCTTAGTCATTTTCTTCTGCTCTTACATCCTGGTGAGCTTATTCACTTTGGTTTATCTGAATAGGGAGGGAGGGAACCTGGAGGGAATGAGAAGGGTATATAGATTGAAGGAAAGGTCCCACTTACCTTTAGAAACAGTGGGCCTTTACTTTTAAAAATTATTTTTATTTCATTGACTTACTCTAAATAATGATAACTGTGAAAGAATGAGAAGTCCAGAAAAAACAGTTTTTTTCTAGGACAGCTTTCTGAGTTGTACACTGTATTGGAGAATCCCATTGAGTAGTAACATCAGATCTCACCTCTCTAAATAGCTTTTATATTTACAGTACATTATTTGCTTTTATTTTTATACAAAGGGATTACTTGTTCCTTTTTTATTATTATTATTTTTCCTTTTCCGTTACTGTGCCTGTAACATACTCAGAAAGCTGGTTTGTTACAGTAATGCTTGGCACACCTTACCAGGAACCGAGCAAAACTTCCAATCCCTTGACCTGTGGTTTTCCAAAATTAAAATTTGCAGCAGAACTGTGTATGTTAGGCTTATCACCTAAACATCCAGGCTGATGCTGCTGGTTTTGGGCTGCAGTGAACGTTGTTCTTCTCTGCACCATTGCTTTTGCTCCCCACCCTTCCTGTTTGAGCTGCGGTCTGTCCAGCCACGCAAGAAATTTTGAATCGGGACTCCTGAACCTCCTCTCGACCCCGTGCAGGACTGTACAACGTGAGTCACTTCACCAGTCAGTGGAGTTTGGCCTCATTTTGCCTGAATATCAGGCAAATTACATCACTGGGCTCTTGACGGGACAGCTGTGGTCTCTGGGTCTTCTTGGCCCGGTGAGAGAAGCAGGGAGATGACACGGAGGTGACGCTGCGCAGCAGAAGCTGCCGCTGCAGTGTCCCTGAGGCAGCCTGTGTTCCTGTGTGGCTCCCTGTCACTTTGTCTTCAGGCAGTGGCAAAATCAATAAGTGTAAAAAAGAGGATTATTAAACAAAACTCCTCTGGCAGGAGAGCTACTTAAGTGCACTGTGTGGAGGAAAAACATTGGCCAGGTACAAGGATAGGGCATAGGAAAATGGGGAAGGAGGCATCTCTAAATTAATGTGAAGAAAGGAAGCAAATTTCCTTTCAGCCTGTCCTGAACACAGGTCTGTGTTTGCTTGTTGTTGCTTTTACCAACAGGGAAGTCGGCCTTTTAAATCTCTCTCCGGCTGCGCAGGTGGCAGTGTAAGTAGCATAAAACAGAACTTGTCAAATCCAGGAATCTGGCTTGTGGAGACCAAATCCCAGAAAGAGGAAAAAAACCCCTCAACCCCAAAACAAAACAAAAACACGATACCTAAACCAGACTTCCACTTCTGGGATCAGATCAAAACAACAAAAAGCCCAGAAAGATTAAACTAAGCTCAACTTAAATTAGTTTATTGTGTTGCCTGTTTCTCGAGGCAAAAGAGTTTACTTTAGAATTAAAGCGCGCGCACACACGACATAGCCCTCGACTGGACATTCAGCGCTAATAGTTTGCAGAGGAGTTCAGGGAAGTTGACTCTAAAAAACAGATGGGTGTTGAGAGGCACCGTTGAGGTCTCCGCATTCCTCTCCGTGTATCGACATGAGGTTGTTGTGCTGAGATGGTCAGAAACTATGCAGCTGCTTGATTCCTCTGCTTAAACAGCTCTGCACACGTACAGCCGCCTAACACCCCGCAGAGCCCCATATACCGTATAACGCAGGCTCTGCCAGGGACCAGTCCTGCCGCAAACACGGGGACAGGGTGGAGAAGAGGGAGAGCGCTTTGGGGGGCCAGAGACCTGCTCCGAGGAAGCATCGATGAAGTGCTCTGGGTGGCTCTTTTGAAGCGTGTCTGCCTCCATCGTTTCTTGTGGCTGTGGGACCGTTGTGTGAGAATTCCCCTAAAAGATTGCTTTTGTAGCATTAGTTGGTAGCATTTTGTAATGCTTTGGCAGGCAGGATCCTGGCCACAAATAATTAGTGCAGAGGTGGCATGAAATTGAAAAATGAATTATGAAAATATTTGCTTTTTAACTTTCAGTAAGAGCTTTGGTGTTCTGTTTGGGAATAGTTCCTGTTTTATTCCAGCTGGGTTGAAGTTTTTGTACTTTTATTGTTCATTTATCTTTTGAGGTGAGAGAAGCGCACTTCTTTATGCTGATGGTGTCCCCACAAGTCCACCCCCACACATCCTTAGTGAATGGGGAAAACATGGATGCCATGATAGGACACGGTCACTGTGAACCCCCTGTGCACTGGTGCCCAAAGAGGCTGCCGTGTTCTTTGCGGATCTGGCACAAGGGGGGCTCGTGAGCCTGCGGCAAGTTTACGTGAAATGATGCTTCCAGGTGGAAGCAAAGCCAATGGTAAAACGTTTGGAAACTCCTGCTGCAGTGAGCCTCTTCTACAGTAGCAGAGGGTGCAACCTTCCCTGTTACTCTGAGGGTTGGCAAAGGAATGGAGATATTGCCAGTCTTAGGTTTCTATTTTATTTACTTAGTTTTTAAGGCTGCAGTCTTGGCAATAGGAAAATGCCAATGGCTATTTGTGCAAGAGCTGCTAAGCTCCCTTCCATAGCATCACTGGGCTGTCTGCCCTGAGAAGGGCATTTCTTTCAAGGTCATCTCCTGAGGACCAAGGACCGCTGTGTTCAGATGAGGGACAGTCTCTCCTCTTTTCTTCTCCAAGGTTGCTTGAGTGGAAGCAGTGCGCTGAGAGCTTCCCAGACTGGGAGGGCTGGGACGTGACGGATGTGAACGCAAGGACACTATGGAGAGCAGGAAGAGTGGTTGAGGTGGAGAACCGGCTGCTCTTTTATTCTACTTCTGCTGGCCTAACTCCAAGCTCCTCCTTTACCCCATAATATCACTCAAGAGACAACTCTGGTCCATTTGGAGAAGGCACAGGTAGGATTACAGGGCTCTCTGGGCACAATTAAGAGGCCAGCCATGAGGCCTCTGACACCACTTCCTAGTTGCCCGCAGCGGCAAACCTCCTTGCTGCTCCAGCTTCTCCAGGTCTGGGGAGTGCCTGAGCAGATGCCTGTGCTGCTGGCAGCTAGAAGGAAGGTAAGAAGCAAGGGGTGAACGGTGGGTTGTTTGAAGACATGTTCCTGAGAAAAAGAGCAGTTTAGAGTCCAAGGACAAAGGTGTCAGAGCAGTGTGATGCTTGAGGAAAGGACAGCCCAGTTTTCCTTAGTTAATTTTCACATTTGACCTTTTGGTTAAGGAGTCAAGTCAGTCCAATTTCTTCCAGCATAAAGACACTAAATTTAATTGGTGACTGGCAGTGGAAGGTTGTATTTTTGGACCGGGGCTGTATACTGAGGGAACCTATTCATTAGCTTTTCTAATATTGTGAATATTAGTCGCTGCTACTGCTTTATGATTCTGGCTTCATGTGTTTATACGGTGTTTATGCTAGTCCTGTGCTTTGATGGCATTGGATGTATTCCCCAACAGCAACTCCTAAGGTTGGTGGAACTAGCACATGATAAATAGAACCACCTGGCTTTGCTATGGCCTCATATGCCCTTGACTCTCTTTGCAGTCAAGTTGAGATGTCATGTGGGGTTTTCCTAGCACTAAATCTTTGTCATTTTGTACAGAGTTTGAGGCAAGAGTGGGAAACTACTTGGTTGGTTTTGTTTGTATTTTTTTTTCTAAAGGTCTAGTTCTTTTGAAATAACACATAAGAGTCAATAGAGTTGTTAACAGTGAGGATTATTAGTCCCACTTTTGCAGATGAGTGGTGACTGTTAAGGATGGATGCACAGTTATAATTCTCTCTAATCCACAGCTGGGATAATACGAAAATTTAAATTCTAACCAGTGGTTTACAGGTTTAGTGTTTTCTCCTTGCTAGGTACTTAGCAACAGGAAGGGCTGTATTTATTGACTGTTATGTCCAGTCCCAATGAAAATAGGAAATCCTTGGGAATCACATGAAATCCATCCAAATTTCATCCATTAAATAAAAATCAAGATAGTGAGGAACTAAACTGCTGATTCTTCCTAATATCACAGTACTGCTGGAGAGGTGGTCCCTGAAATTAGCCAGAAGTTGATAGAAACTGGGGGACTTGAAGCTGAAAAGTGGCTTTAGTAGGGCTACAGGGAGTAGGGATGAAAAGTTTCTTTTCCTCTACATATCTGTTTGCTGTACATTCAAACTATCTCCACATGCCATGTTGTGGCATTAGGGTTTTTAGTTCCGCATTGATTTGAGGGATGATTTCTGTTTAAAAATCAATGGCCCAGGGTGGCTTGTGAAGAACAGGGAAGGGAAGCCCATTTTGTGTTTGTGTAACATTTGCTAGAATTGGTTAAACAGACACACATCAAAATAAATGCTGTAACCTTTCAATAATGTTTAGTCTCCCTGAGAATGAACATACTGTAAGTATGTGTGTTAAGTATACACCATTAATAGTCTCTGTGACATTTGGGCTGGCTCCACAGGGGAGATGAAGGGCATGCACTGAAAATGGTATCAAAAGGGAAAAATAATCACCTCAAGTCACAGAAATAAAATTTACCAGAAGTTACAGGAGTAAAAATAGGTTACTTGGGTTCCCTTGATTGAATTTGTTCTCTGTGATGTCGCCATCAGAGGACACAACTTAGGTCCTTTCATAGCCCAGGTTTCTTCTCTGAAGTTGTGACAGGAATGGGTCCAGAAATTCCTGGAGAAGCATCACAGGTGATGGATAATTTTGGTGTAAGTTACTGCCGTTACTTAAAGGCAGTAATTTTTTCTCAAATTCTGTCTCTCTCTGTTGGTCTTTTCTGTTTCTTTTTGGAATGATATAACCATAAGTATAAATATCTAAGGACAAATTACCACTACGGCAGACTTTGTCTCCAACTGGTTCACCATGTCAAAGCAACTTTATGGTCTGCTAGTGGAAGCAATCTTCTGCTACTGAAAGCATGTGAATGATTGCAGTCCTCTGCCCTAAAATGAATGACAGCAGAGAGGTGAGGCTGGCCTAGATGTCAATTAGGTGATTCCATGAAGGAAGAGCAATTTTGATGGAGAAGATGATAAAGTCAGTGAAGACTTCTGTTAACGTCACTGGCCTTGGATGCAGCCTTGGAGCAATATAAACAGGATTTTTTTTATTGTGGTTGGTTTTGTTTTGGTTTTTTTTTTTTTCTTTTAAGAATCATGCTTCACCAGCTTACTGTTGTCTACGAAACACCCCATACCTGATGATTGTGTTTTTTTGTAATGAGCTCAATGGCACTAGCTAACTATGTAGGTTTATTTCCACTAAGACTGAAGCAGAAGATGACCATAACTTAACTGAAACTCTGAGCTGTATCAAGTTTTGCTTAGGCTCCAGAAAGCTTGGTTATTCCCTTTATATTAACTTTTCTTGTCTCTCTTTATCTCTCAATGATAAGAATGGTTATTATTTCTGGACCATTGAGCTAAGACTATTGAAATTGTTTATTGGTGTAGAAAGGCTGATGTGATTTTTGTGGTGGATCATATCATCCTACAATAAACAGTTAGATAAAGTGAGATGGGATGCCTCGACCTGGTGAGTTTTAACAGAATAACAGTTCCACGTGGTGTTCTGAAGCCCCTGAGTTCACCCAGACCTGGCCACGGCTGCCTTTTAAGGCTTTGGACAGTCTCATAAGTTACTAAGGATGGCTGCAGAGCATGCAACTTTCTCTTTACAGTGGACATAATGTTCAGTCTTGAGAAAAACTGTTCTTCCTGTGGTGCATTGCCCAGCTCTGGGGTGTTAGTTTGGGTGGATGCCATTGTCATGAGTTTATATAACTCTACCACATCAACTATGTACATTTTGCATTAGCCACAAGGTTTGATTTGATGTTTTTCTGTGGCTCTTAACATAAATCGAACTGACAGAGAGGTGCTGCAGGTGAAATCTTAGGGTCTTTCTGGAATACCCCTGGTAATAGGAGTACTGGGGAGTCAAATGCAGATCTATTAATTTTGTATCACCTTTGCATCAGCCATGGCCTTGGGGAATGTTCTAGGGTGGACTGGAATAGGCTGAGATGGGAGCAAATCGGGACATGGCTCAGACAGACCTACATTTGGCTATGGCTCTGCCGATAGATTAAACTGGTTTTCCGAAAGATTTTATCATTGATGTGACTCAGCATCATTAAACTTGAAAGCAATAGCCAAATTGGTGATCAGAAAGAGAACTTGGGGACCATCACTCAAAGTTTGATGGCCTATAATAAGTCAGAATGGCATCCAGATGACTCATGTTCTTTAAACACAGAAAGGGTTTGGATAAACTTCTGAATTGGACCCAACCTTCCAATGGTTTGAGGTTCACCTATTACTATTTTCTGTCTAACTTAGGCAAAGGCTTAAATTTAGAAAAATAACTTAGTGTGTAAACATTAAGCACTTTGTTTAAATATTAAGCATTAAAGTTGCAGGTTGTTTTTTTCACTTGAGCATGGAAATATGTAGCCTAATTTGCAGAGGTGTGGAAGCCAAATCAATTTTGGGACTGGAGTGAGCTCAGCTCATTGCACTTACTATGTGTGTATTGCTTAGAGCTATAACCAAAATGTTTGCAATTTCACTCTGTGCCCTGGAATAGTCACTATTTGGGATAAAAGAGAAATTCTTTGCGATTGTAATATTCCAATAGTAGGAAATGAAATTGATAATGTCTGATTGCATTTCAATAAGCATATAAGAGGACAAAACCCCGATTCTGTAAAGGCTTTTGTGTGTAAACAAAATTTTGCAGCCTGGGAGTAGCTGCATGAAACCACAATCATAAGGTATATATTAATAATGCACATGCGTCTTTACAGGGCTGGGGATGTAGATATTCTCCCTCTGAGAGCCAAAACGAAATAGAAGTATAGGATTTGCCACTGTGACATTTTGATTGTGGAAATTTTGGAAAACAAGCAACTAGTGTGTAAGACCTTTCTTCTTGTTGAGGCTTGTGCTTTATTCTCCTCCCTCCTCCAACAGTTTCTCAAAAGCACCCTAAGAATTGTTGAGTAAAGGTCATTCATCTAGTATGAAAACTAGTATGGTTTTCTCTAGGATTGCTTTTCATGCTGGCTGTCACAAAGATTTGGTGCTGGAAACTGCCTCAATTCGTTATAGAAGCAAGCTTGCTAATACAGAGCTTGAATGGGGATGTTTGGAGGCAGTTGGCTGGAGAAAGGAAAGGCCTTGTCCCCTATGAAGAAGTAAGAGCCCGTTTTAGTTTGTCACCTCCTTGCTTGCTGTACTGGTATCCAAAAAGCAATAACATTTCTACAAATGAAAACAGGAATGATAACCAAATGAAAAAATCTTCTTTATTTATGTAAGATAGCATCCAGATCTACCCACTTTGGTTAGATTTGCTGCTTTTTTTACCTGTTTGCTCCATGCACTGCATGGATTTAGTAGTATTTGCCAAAGACGACCTTCAAGTGCTGCCAGCAGGACAAAATATGACTGTGTAATATGTAAAGTACTCGAGGACTTTTCTGGCTTGATGCATTTTCCAGAGGTACCTTTTCTACCTTGCATCCTCAACAAAGTACTTTCCCACAAGTTGTCACATCTCCTGCAGTACGATATTCTTCCTATAAATGCATATATCTTTCAGTATGTGGGAATGCCCAGTAATGAGAGCTGAATGGAGAGTGAAGTTGTGAGTCAGGGACTTGGATAGCTTTAGTACCACGTATCATTAGGATTCCTGTAACTAAGTTGTCATTCAAATGCATCTTGGGTTGATGGTGTCTGAATGTTGTTGCCAGCTGATGATTGTCCAGGCATCCAGGTGGTTTCAGCTCTGTAAGTGTCAGAAGCAAATAAACAAATCCTCTGTTGTTTCGCACTTTTAGGCAGTTTCAGCCAAAGACTGTTTTCTGTGTCTTCGCCAGCTCTCAGCTGCAGCCTTGATTTCTCAAGGCCTGGACTTCAGGACAGGTTTGAGGCTGTGGGTGTTTGCTTGTGTGTAGCGAAATGCACCTGCACAAAAGCTGTCACTTCCCAGGGGAGCAGTGAGCCGCTTAGACTCCCTGTTACTTCAGAAGCCTGAAGTCCCAGGGCTCCCTTAACAGTCGAAAGGGGATAGATAAGATGAAGTTAGGCTCCTGATGGTTTTTCTGGAGGATGATTCATTATAGCCTCCTCTCTGGCTATAAAAGGAACCCGAGAAGCTTAACCGGACAAAACCATGGATGACTTCTGTGAATGCCCACCACCATCATGCATGCAGCAAAGCCTTGCAGCCACTCTTCAGTGGTCAAAGTGACAGTGCAAGGGGCAGGAACCAGACCTCGTGGCTGGGAGGGAGCGGTACGCGCGCTGCAGCTGTCTGGACTGTACCTCTTATGTGGATAAGCAATCAGCTCCTGTCTCCAGGGCTGTCAATCTGGAACCTTTCACCAGCACTAAATTCACTTTAGGAAAATAAAATAGAGAGACAGGGAGATTAGTCAGACTTCTAAAATGCTTCAAGAAACTTTAATGTTATTATCTAAGCAGAAAGATATCCAGCAATTCCTCAGCTATTTAACATAATAGGCAGTTGCTGACAAACGACGTTATCGAGCATACACTCTTGAGTGAGGAAGAATGATACGATCTTGCTTAAATTGTATTTTAACAAACATGCCTATCTAACAATTAAGCTGGAGCAATTTTACTCTAATAGATGCTTTTGCTGCTTAATATAGAAATTTACATGTTCATTTGTAGCCCCCAGAGATCACACAGCTGCCAGACTCCCAGCTGCCACCACCCCATTCCTCCCCCTACAACTTGCTCTCAGCTTTGGCTACGAGCACTTGATCTAACGAAGCACTTTAAAATACAAATCCCACTGTTTTCTTGGCCGTAGAGCTAGGCTCACTGGGCTGTATCTGAAATAGGCTGTCTGCCAGCCAGACACCCTTACTCACCTAAGCTAATTTTACTCCATCTGATGGCAAAATTAGTTGTTACCCCTCCCTCCTTATCAGAATCCTGCTGCATTATACGCAATGCTACGAAAGGCTGGGAAGGGCAATCCTCCTCTGCGCCCTTGGCCCTTCATCCTGTCCCTCCTCCCACGACGCGGCGCGAGGGCTGTCCTGGCTGGGATCAGCTCCGTGGCCGCCGTGGGCCGTTTTGGGCAGGACGGGCACCGGAAGAGGCAGCGGCTCTTCGGTTGAAACTCTGCCATCCAATTCACGAGGCATTTCCCAGATAAGGAGCTTACAGTGGGAGGCGGCAACAGGCAACTTGGGCGCTGGCAGCATTTTTCCATTCTCCAGTTACTCTGTAGTTCAGCTTGGGACAAACACGAGCCTGATGTAATACGCTGTGTGCTATTTCAAGGAAACGGAGCCCATGTCCTTCAGGCCAGCCCTCGGAAAGTTTAGTAGATAAGAAATTCCACTCTGAATGTTTCTTATAGTCTCAGATGAGAGAAATAGGTAATGCTTTCTTTTAACTCTGCCAGTGAAATATAGTTGTTTCATCTAAAATCCCAGGAGCAGGGTGCCCGTAGCTCAGCATTTCGTGTGCACGCACACTTTTGGCGTTGGTTTAGCAGAAGGTGGCAGGTGGAAATGAACGCATGGCTAGCAAACTGCGAGCTGTTAGGGAACTGTGAAATCGGTTACCTGTGGACTACAATACCAAAAGCCACACAGTGGTGCAGGTACTTGGCTCTGTTTTTCTCTGGGATAAAGATGCTGGAGGGCTTTGGTTTACCTTCAGGTCTCATCTGTTGTTCTGTCATGTGGATGAAGGATCTTCTGGTCCAAGCACTGCCTTTTTCTCCCTGGACACAGTTAGAGGCCGGATACTGAGCTAGATGGAGACTGGGTCTGATCATGAGGTTGTTCTTACGCAGGAGCCAGCAAAACTGTATCCCTAAGTAACTTGTCCAGCCACAAGAAAAAAGCCCAAACTCCTCTATGAAGTGTTTTGGCATGAATAATTCTGTAAGCTATAGACAAAGGGGCATATTCTCTAGTATAAATCGATTTATGTTTCCTAGGGATTTGGCCTAGAGCTTTTTTCTCTGACTTTTTTTCTCTGACTTGCATACCATTGTGACAGTTTTGTAAAACATTGTCAAAGATAATTCATTGTGGATTATTTTGTATTATGATCAGCTGTCCATATCGTAACAAGGGACATCCAAAAATGTTATTTCCTCTCCCTTCCCCTTGCTGAGTGACAAACCTCATACCAAAGGTGCCTTCGAGGGTTGGAAGGCCAGAGAATCTATTTCATTTGTTTTCCCATTTAAAACAAACCCACTTTTACTTAACCATAATGAAGGAGAGAGGCAACACCACTCCACTTGGCAAACAAACTTACAGTAAATGCACTTGCTAGAAAAATTTATAGCTTGTTCCTGAAAAATAGACTGAGTATATTGATAGCATAGCACAATCTGACTTGTTCTTCCTGCGTGGCAAAAGGAATGTGCATCCTCCCTACGCCTAGAGCTGACCTCTCTTCTGCAAGGTGACAGATGCCTTCGTTTATAAATAGGCCCAATTAGAGTGAGGATGATAGAGCTATACAATGAATTTGGGAAATTCCTCCCCTCCCACAGGGAAGAAATGCATCTTCTGAAATAACCTGTGGAGGATAATAAGTTACCCCTGGAAGAAGTGATCCCTAGGCTGCTCCAAGGACAGGCAAAACACCACATTGAAATATTTTCAATGAACACTTTTTCCCTAATCTTCTGCAAGCTTTCCAGAGATGAACCAAAATGCCCTTGCAGAGGACTGGCCCAGTTAATCGAGTGCTGCAAATGGAGGTCAGCATTGGACAACTAACTGCCAGAAGGTACCTTGAACCAACAACTTAGCCAAACATGGAGGTGTTAATGCAGTCAACAGTGACTGCATGATTGAGGAGGATGTCTCTGGAAAGCATCTTCCAAACCACACCCAGAGAGGGAAAGCAGAGTCTCAGATAACCAAAGTCCTGGAAATATTTTCCTCTGCCTAGCGTGTGTCCAAAAACTCCTGGAAAGAGACTTCTGTGGATCTTGCATGGAAAAGACTTCAGCCTATGGAAAAGCTCTGCTGACATTTGTCGCACGGCCTCTTGTCACTACCACCTCACGAAGTGCCTTCCCCTCAAGATGTGGAGGGCACCAGATTAGACAACAGTTTTTGTGTAGCTCAGAACAAAGCGCTGAATGTAGGCGTTCAGTGCTTTAAAATTAAACGGGGGTAAGTTTGGTCTCAAAACTTCACAGGGAGTGAAAAATTTAATCCCATTGTTTTGAAAGGTTGGAACTGAAACATTTGGACTCTTTCAAAAGCTCTGGTTTTCTGTTCTTTTTCATCCCTTTTGGCCAAAACCATTAGTTTAATTTTATATAGCTGCAAGAGAAATTGTGAATGATCCAGAATTTCACTTACAGCTTAAAAAACACCAACAAAACCAAAAGAAAACATCAAATCTACCTTAAAACAAAAACCCTCAGGTATAGCTGCTTCTGAGATTAGGCAGTGTGAGAGATAACAGCCAAGGCTATGATTTTCTAGTGCATTCAGTATAAAACTATGACTTTTTTTTCAGTTACTCATGCAGGCTGAAATTTTTCCTGCTGGTTCATCTCTTAAAACATTTGAGCCAAAGTAGTCTTCTCTTTCCAGGAACAAATTGGGAGGAAATTATGTTGTATTACCCATTAAAAAAAACAAACAAACTCACAGCTGTTTCAATGTGAAACTCTCAAACTTCCACACAGAAAGACTTGAGGTTTGTTGATAGGATTTGGGGGCCTCACTCTGCTAATGTGCATTTTTCTGGTCCTAAATTTGCAGCTAATTCTGTCTCCCAACTATGCGTGTTGCACAGTTTTGGAGCCCCTGCTTCTGAACTATCAGTGCATGGAAGAGGAGGAGACCGCTGTCCGTGCTCACGTGCCGAAAACACAGCTTCATTTGGTCTCCACCCCAGTTCATTTTTGGAGCAAGGATCTGTGCCCTGAGTGAGGCAGCCCTAAGCAGCTTGTGATAAAGGAGCATGTGATCATAGTGTTGGGGACATGGTTGTAGTGTGTGTGCACATGGGGAACAAATTTTGATTGCACATTCAAGCATAATTCAGGGATTTCCTAATCGCTGAAATCTTGACTCTGCAACCTTAAGAATTTTCTTCCATCTGTGGTGGTGTAATTCGTTGCTCTAATTGCAACAGATGGCTAAGGAGTTTTTTTAAACCATGATACAGAAAAAAAATGAAACAATAAAAAATTGGGGATCTTGGTGTCTATGACGTTATACACTGTGTGACATTTCAGATTCCGATACGAATATTACCTGGCTATAAAATCCCTGCATATATTTTTTGATAGCTCACAATACACTACTTTCTCCTGTGTAGTGACCAGGTAGTAACCACTTGTCACTGTAATAACTCCTACAGCTCTGCCATGGCAGCTTCATGCAGATGCATCATCATCCTTAGCCTACCTACGCTGAGCTGAGACAGAGCACAAATGGTAGGAAGGTATAATCCTGTCTGTCCTGCAGGCTGCAAGCTGAGAATAGGCGATGCAGGTCTGGAGAAAGGAAATGCAACTTTTTCCCCAAATCTTTGGCTTAACTCAATACACATTGTGAGCCCAGTGTTTTCAAGTTAGCTTTTCAGAAAGCTTCAATTTCTATAGACCTCTGCAATTCCTGGCTTTGCAGCACCAGGTATGTCAAAACATCATGTCAGAGACTGTTTTGATGGCATCATAGTTCAACCAGGTGCAAGATGTAAATCCTAGGAAGGGTTTCCTCTCCTCCTTTGAATTCTGAAAAATTTTGGAGAGCCTAGAGCAGAGGCAGCCAAACACCTGAATTTTTGTGAGAGTCCTTCAAACAAACCTCTGAAATTTTGGGGGGGCCTTAAGTGATTTAAGGAAAAATGTCAGAGATTACCTAATTTGATACGGGGATAAGCAAACTGGAGAAAACTAGACAATGAAGGTAGAGAACAACCCCTTACTTCCCAGTGTTGGGAAGAAATGTTCCTGCTCCAAATGATGTCTGCCCATCATAATTATCTTTAAAGTACATTTTGCAAGTTATGCAGAAAGCGGCTGCATTTTACCTTTGCAGAGCAATTACTTAGAAGTTACGTATTGATTAGAGATTATACTTTTTGCTTATCGTTAATCAAATGTTGTCTTTGTGCCCCCTGTTATTCCAAAGTCTAGGTAAACACTATATGGGATAGTAGAGCACATGGAGAAACGAGTGTCTGTATACATTTAATAGCTGAAGGAGAATATTGCCAATGTTAAAAGCAAACACAGAGCTGTTCACAGAATGCTAGTAGGGCCAGCAACATTAACGTGACAACCCTGATTAGTATCTGTGGGAGTGCAGGTGAACAGTTGTGTCTGGTCCAAGCTCAAGATACTGAAGGCTTGAGAGGCAGTGCAGGTAGCAAAAGATGCCTTGGTGAGAGACAAAATAAGGGCAAATCTAGCTACCCACGTACCTGCCCTGCTTTGCCGTCTGCTATTGCAGTAGCGCAATCCTTTGGACTCTTCGTATCGCTGGTAGGTATTAGGGGATTTGGTGGTTTAGTGGCTGTTGTGTTTTTCAAGAAGCCATGTAATAGCTGAGAGAAGTTGCAAGTCTGTGCTACTATAGATTTTGCTGATCATTTTGCGTTTCTTTTGTATGAAAGTTTTTGAGAATCATCATAGAGGTAAGAGAAACTGGGCTGACGTTACTCACCTTCTGATACAGGGTGTGGAGCTTTTCTGATCCTCCCAACTGCTCATAGAGCATGCTACAACTGCAGAGAATAATGTTACAAAACTAACATTAGTGTTTTCTTGATAGTCACTTGAATTTATAATTGAGGTTGCGTGCGACATACTTTTAATCTAGTAGTGGTATAACTATAGCAGTCTATTTGAAATGTCAGCATTAGGGAGGGTGAATGAGCAGGAGAGCTGAAAAATGTGCTTATCCCTAATGCAATTATTAGTACTTTTAAATAACTTGTTCAAAAAGAGGGAGAGTGAGTTGCTGACTGCATGTTCAAAGTTTTTTCCCCACCTTGGGATCCATTTTCATCCCTAGTGGAGGTGTGGAAGAAGAGAGGCCAAAGCAATGACATAGCGCCTGCCTTTAGCCCATGCTAGAAAAACATCCTGTTACACCTAATATCCTCCACAGCAATCGCTTCACTGGCCACAGCCCAGAAAACCTCCCCACTAATGCCAGAGTCTCCTGCATAACAGACGTTGGTGACAGCCACTTGCGAGGTGTGGCTCTGACTCATGCTTCATGTTTGCGCCGCTTCCTCCTGCACACCCACCCCAAAACACGTCCGTGGAGTGGGGCCCCACGATGCTTTTGTCCACTTGGTCCTGCAGCCAAGCCCGGGGCCCGTTCCAGCGTTGCTCTCTGCTTCTGAGGCCGTTCCTCAGCTTTTTTCCTTTTCAGTTTCTTGCGTCCCTTCTAGAGGCCTCGATATCTGCTCCGTAATCTCTGGTCAAAAAACTAGACCAGTGCCACTCAAAGGTGTCCTAATCACCAGCAAACGTGTTTCTGGATGCCTCCGTGTTGCAGGGCGAGGCGAGTGGTTGGGAGCGTGGCACCCGCTCTCTGTTTCGTGCGAGGACTGGTGA
>NW_010528819.1:3428-14372 GCF_000687285.1 Phaethon lepturus | reverse complement strand
CAGCAGGAGCTGCCCTGCATGCTCTCCCTTCCCCGTCTCTTTTGGGTGCTGTATTGAAAACCTGGGGACAGAGTATTTCTAATATGTTAATTTTTTTAATCTGTTAAGAAGCACAGGAGGAAATCAGTGATAGTAGATTGCTGGGATTATTTTTGAACCATATTTTATTCCCTTAGCCAACTATAATGGGACTGCAGGAGGCTTTATGATGAGCTGTAAAAACTCACCGCTGAGTGTGGTAGTTTAATGGTCACAGGGACTTTCAAAAGAGAATATAGTTTATTTTTATGTAGCATCCTTTTTAATAAAAAAAAAAAAAAAGAAAATCAGGAAGTATTTTACAGGGAGGCGATAAAATAGGCAGTGAATGCTTCCAGGAGGTTGATGCTGCTTTGGAGGGAGAAAGGGTGAAGTGGTATATAAAGAAGGACAGGTACCGTATACAAGAGGGAAGGGTGAGGGGAGAGAATGGAAAGTGGGCGTAATGGGAGACAGAAGATGAATGTGGAGGAGTTGGACAGTTCGAGAGGGGAAGGATGCAATTATAGAAAGGGAAAGAAGAGGGGAGATGAATGTTATATTTGGGGCTGGGTGTGGAGGAACAATTTTTGGCAGGAGGGGAGAGCGATGGGTTTAGTGGGAGGCATCTGCTGAGGGGGGAGGGAGAGGGGCAAGGGCTGTGAGAGGAGGGGTGATGGCTGGGTGAGACCTTTGCCTGGCTGAATCGGTGGGTTTCCGTGCTTCTTCTGGAGGTGATGGTTGTACCCTGGTGTGTGATTTCTGAGAATTTAGGAAAACATGATTCCAATATTACGTTAACTGGTCATGCCACTAGTTTCTGCACAGGAACATGCCTTCCAAAGATGGTCTCTGTATGGGATTTGCATAGAAAGAAAGACTGCTAAGCAGAAACACTCTCAGGGAGACCAAGCATCTAAACTCTTTTCTTAGTGATAACAGTACCCAAAGTTGCCACTGTCAAAGATAGCCCTTTGTGGTTTTAATCCTAAGTGGTTATATGGCTTCTGCAACATGCCCTGTGATGGCAAACCTCAAAGAAAGGGAAGAACTCATTTGAGATAACAGATTTTCTTGTGTTCAGAATAAACTGAGAAAGTAGCTCTTGTAATCCTATTGAGCACTCAGGCCATGAATATCCCGACACAAAGCCTTGGCGTGTAGTAGGATTAGAAGGGCATGAAGAGACATGGTACCTCCAGGGTGGCATGTCCTGCTCTTCCTGTTGAGGAAGGAATCTCCCAACATAATTTTAAAGCCAGCACCAACAACCAGTCTGAAATCCTGCACCAGAGTATTTCATTTGCAACCTGTGTCCACTCCTGTTAGAAGCTCGATGTTAAGCCTTGAGAATGCTATCCCCGCCTCAAAGACCTCACAGGCCTTGAAGAGATGTAGAGGTGGGGAGGTCTGGAGTGATTGGCAAATTGCCACAAGAAACAATTTCCCTTCCCCTGAAGAATGCAAGTGAATGAATTTTATGCAGATGAAGTACTTGGTTTAAAAAAAAAAAAAGAACCCCCCCCCAAATAAATAAATTCCCAAACAAAAAAACAGGGTGTCTCATGACTGGAGAATGAAACAGTGAGAGAAAATGCCAAAGAGCCTGAAGGCCAAAGAGCTTTTATTCCTCACTCTGAAGAAGAGTAGCGTAGATTTAATGGTCTCAGGAGGAGGGATAAGGAAGCTACAAGCAACAGAGGTAATTATAGTAAACTGTGCAGAAAATTAGCCTTTCTGAATGGGGCTATGTCTTGACCATTTATCAGTGAATAATCTTAGATTTTCCTTTGGATTCTCCCAATCAACGTTTCTTACCGAGTAACATCCTTGAAAGCCCAAAGCTTTCCTTGGGGTGCTCAGGTTCCCCTCCGGCTCGCTGCCTCCAGAGAGCCTCATGCGGGGACAGCCGGCAGGAGCCAGATGCAGGAGGGGTGCTCTTCGTGCGAGTCTTAGACGTCAAGCTGTGGTACAGCAATGGAAATGCCTCTGTGGATTTCCATTCAGTGTCTCTTTGCCTGAGATGAACCACTGGAAAAAAAAAAAGAAAAAAAGAAAATATCCAGGAGAGAAGTACTCTATTCCTCTGACCTGCTTCCTACCCGGGTATGTGCGTGCTGCCTACCGTAGACATTAAGGCTGTAAAAGCTTATTGTCAAATCAATTCCGCTCTTACTGAGACCGGAGAGACCAGGAGTGCACCTTGAAAGACTTTAAATCTTGCCCCTCCCTGATGATTTGCAAAGTTTAATTTCTGTAATGGGCTCCGGTGACAGAGGCATTCACTGTTTTTCCAACAGGAATTGCTGAATGTATGAATGACTCATTCTGTAGGCGGGAGATATAATGGCAGCCTTCGATATCCTGATCTAAGGGTGGGGAGGTTGTGTGGGAGGGGAGGAATGGGGTACGCTTTAAGTTAAATTATCCACCTTGCTTCCCCTTCATCAGGCAGCCCCTCCTCTCAAAGTCCCGTCCTGGCCCGGTATCAGGATAATGCTGAAAGAGGGAAAGGGAAGGCTGAGGGACCTCCTGTGGGAGATGAAGTTTATAATATGTGCATTTGCCTGGAAATGCCATAAGAAATTAATATTTGTTACAGAAACAGTGGGACTGCATTAATATTTTAATATTAAATGAATATTTAATTTGAAAGCTTTGATTTGAAAGTGAATGAGACAGCCATGACACGAACAGTTGTGCTGTTCCTGTTAAGAAATGTTAATGATTTATTGACAGTGTCGGTAGCAATAACTTTACACCGTTTCAGTTACATAATGCCTTTGAAACATCGATAAAGTGATTACTGAGAACAAAAAGCAGGCTGGCTTCAGCAGCCCTTTTGGGAAGGAGTTATGTTAGAGAAAAGAGTGATTTCCTCCAGAAAGAGGATCCCACCTGGTCCCCCAGAGCCAGGCTGGCTGGGGCATTGGGTGGCTGCCCTCTCCCCAACATCAGCATCCTACACCGATTTCGGCCATCTCTCTTGCCCAAGGTGCCCCAAGCCGACACATTGCTCTGGCAGCGGCTCCTGAAGAGGAGGCTGAACCTGGAGGGGCTAAGAAATTCTCAGAGCCAGCCTTCTCAGGCGGCTTCCCACAGTGACTCCTGCCAGGGACCTTGGTGCCATTTATAGCCAAAAATGGCTTGCTCCAGGGTTTCTTACGGCTTTTCTGGCTGAAGATGACTCAAGGGTATCTGTTGATTTTCATGCATTCAGTAGTCTTAAACATCAAAAACATCTTAATCGCTCAAGCAGGTTTATTTTGTACATTGTACAGGGTTGTTGAAGCTGTACCTGTAGTTTCTGGGAGCTGTCTTAGGCTTTTACTCTGGGGTGTGAAGGCCGTGAGGGAACAGAGGAAAGCAAACAGGTCTGTGGCCTCATGAGCATCCTGAGTTTAATCTTAAATTGCAGCTCAAAGTGGAAGTCCTTGGCTGAATGTGGCTCCAGTGAACCTGAACCTAGTTGCCTACAGCGTGTAGGCATTGGTTCTGAGGACTCTCTGCCTATAGGTTTTAAACCCCTTGAAAACTCTTGGAAAAAGCTCTCCTCTGCTGAACAAATAGGGATATGGAATATTCTTGTGACATGCTCTGTTACCCATTACCTCAGAACAAGGAAAATTCATCTAAAAAATAATTAAAGAGACACTTTGGCGTGGTGTCTTGAAAGCTGTACCATGCTGTAGGTTCCCAATTCCAGAAATGTGTTTCTTTTTAAGGCCAATCTTTGTACAAAATTAAGAGAAAAATGAAACCTAAATTCACAATGTGACCCAATCTAAACAGACAGAGTGTGTTTTTCTTCCTTTTTTATTTTTTCCTTTTTCCTTCTCTCTCTCAATTTTATGCCATTGTTACAATCAGCCTTAGTAGAAGTAAATTAGTGGAATGAGGAAACAAAAACTCGGTATAGGATGCAGTTTAAAGTACTGGTTCTTGAGCCTGATAATCTTTCTAATTTTTCAACTGCATTTTTCTGATGGCAGTCTTGGCAAAAGATGCTAGACATAGAAGGATGGAGGCTTGAACTTGTATAACAAATGTCAGCGCATGTTTTTGTCTGCTGCACCTCTGCCCTGGTCCCTCTGCTACCTTCTGGTACCTTCAGGTGGATTCTAGGTAAGGTTTTGAGGAGTGAAGGCTCATGATGGCCTCCAACAAATAATGTCACAGAAGGCAATTGAAAAGAATGAGATCAACTTGATAACCTTGGCCATACTTGACAAGGTTGGAAAAAACAGCTATCGCTGCAACCTCGTAGCAACTTGGCAGTTGAATATGTTAACATCAACTCTATTTAAATTCTTCACTTCCACTGACATGATTGGAAAGGTAGGCACCACCATACTGATGTAGCTCTTGATTTTGGTTGATTGGCCACAAACTATACAATGGGGCTCATCATCCCACTCACCTTTAGCGAGAAAGCTGCCCGCATTCTCCATGAGGTAGTTGCTGTAAACTCCACGTATGGCTTTTTCTATTAAAAGTTGTCAATATATTATTTGCTACAAAGCATGTACAGTTTTGGAGCACGTGACATTTAAGGGCTGAATTATTGTGAATACTCCTAACAAAGCTGATTTCATTTGTGAACAAAAAGCCTCCCTATTTTTCATAGTAACTCTTCAGTAAACTGACAACAACTCAAGTCTGACCAAATTAAAATCAGTCCAACCTTTTTTTAGCGACGAACTGAACTGTAAAGATTTTGGTATCCCAGAAAGAGTTGCTAACCTTTCTGGGCAGTTCCTATAGCATTTAACAGCAAAGGGTGCCTTCTTGTATAAAGATTGTGAACTATGGAATTTAATGAGATTTGTATTGTGCTATAGAAATGTACTTTAGAGAATTAATTTTGAAGTCTGTAGGTTTAAATGTTTTCCAAAAATAGTATTGAATATATACAGGGCTTTGTGCTTCTATGCCTATTTAGTTTTGGAGAATGTTTTCATGTATTATTTGGGTTTTCATTTTATGGCCTTTTCTTTTTCCTCATTCTTTTTTTAAAGCATTGGTGGCAAAGGAATGAAAGGAGGCTATTTTTTGCTGCAGGATAAATTTTGATATTTCAATTCCAGGTTTTGCCTCCTGAGGAATTTTCTATTTTCTTGAGATTCTTATCCAGGTCATTCACGTACTCATCGGTTTAATTACCTGCCTTAGCAGTGTATCCGAGCTGCCATTTCTCAACAGTCCAGTCCATTAAGTGTGTCCAGTTCTGTGCATAGATGTACTCATGCAATAACAAGCAGTTTAAAAACTAGTATACATGAAATATCCGCCAATACAAACAAGGATATAGTTTTCTCAGATCCAGTTCTCTGCAGCTTTTGTAGCCGTCCATATGATGTTTTCTGTTTTTCTATGCTAGTGGGCAAACAGGGTTTGACACTCACTAGCGAGCTGTACTGCATCAGAGAGATCTGCTACGTATCACTGGAGAACCAGGTATCACCTCAAAGAGCAAAGGGAATTTTTGAAAATCCTGTTAAATGCATTACTAATGAGCTGGGGATAAAGTCAAAACCCTGCTTAGACGTTTCGATTGAGAGTTGCCATACAACTATAGCCAGTGGTGGGTCTTGGCTGAAAATGTATTTATACATTAAGACAGATAGAGATGGATTTCACTAGTTTAAACGCAGCTTTAGCGCAGACGAAAGCAATAGGGGGTGGCAGGGAAAGCACAGGCCGCCACCACCCTCACATATGGCAATTGTTTCCTATAATGCTTGCTATATTGTGTTTATTTCATGCAGTAACATATCACAGAAAGCTGCCGATGCCAAATTCTTAACAAGAAAAACCCCAACCTGCAGCTTTTAGTGAGGGCTGTCCTCCAATTTATTTGTGTTTTGTTGTTGGTTTTCTTTTTCCTTCTGCTTTTCATCTGTCTGGTTTCTGTTTCTACTCTTTCTGTTCTTTCTTTCTCCGTTTTGTTTTGTCTTGTTTTGTTTTTTTTACCGTATTTGAGGAATCTCAGTTGCACTGAGAAGCCTGGGAGGTATGAGTGGAATGTTTTGATTTAATACATCCTTGCCTGAACTTTCTTTTGGCAAATCAATTAGTATCTGTGGATTCTGGGGCAGAGTATTGGGGGGCACAGGAAGATGAAGCAGCCAGGGTGCTGCTTCATCCTGGTATGAGGTTGGCGAAGCTTGACGGCACAGGATCAGGAAGGGAGGACTCTGGAGTTCTTGCTTCAGGTGCAAGGGAGTGACAGGTAAAGTTATGAGATTTTTCAAATTCTGAAGCTAAGCACATACCTGAAAAGACTAGATACATCTTCCAGGCAGGCTGTCACCTTGCTCTGCGATGCCAGATCCTGCCTGCCTTGCTCTGAACTTCAGGTTTAAGGTATAAGCTGCAGTTTGGCAGAGGTTGGTTCAGATGCCGGGTGAGTTGCGTTTGCACTGACGTAGCCTCCTGTGTCAGCTTGGGGCAGGAGTTAGCCTTTGACTGCTGATTTATGGGTGGCCTCAAGGACCCAAGTCCGGATGAGGATCAGGTGCCTGTTGAGGCTTGGGAGCATTTGAGTCAAGGACTTGTCTTGGGCCCTGTGTGCTGTGAAGACAGGACAAACTGCTAAATTCGGATCTGCTGCTGAAGGCTGTGAGGGCCTGGCTGGGAGGGTTCCCCACTTGGCTCCATACCTTGTGTGCATGGGACTCTGCAGCTGTGTTTTTCAAATGCCATTCAAATGAAAGCAGAAAGGGGAAATCCCATTTCACTGGGAATAGCTCTCAAATGCAGAGAGAAGCTTTTCCTCTGAATTCTCTCTTTTGGCTTTCTTGCTGCAGAATGACACACAGTGTCTTTCTCTTGATCAATTTGTTTATCATTTGCTTGATTATCTTCTTCAATAGCAAGACATGACAGGTTTCTCTTGTTAATCCTGTTAGTACTGGCATTGGAGCAGAAACTTAGTTTAGCAAAAAAACATTTGGGTATGGTAAACTTTCTTGTAGATGATGCCTGTGAATACCAAAACATGGCCTGATATGTTTGAATTTTCTAGATTATTCCTGAGCCATGTATTTCCATCTGTCTGAGTCTTGCTCCTTGTCTCTCCCCACGCATACTTACGTGCCAGCACCAGACTTTCCTCTGGCTTTCAGAGCAGCTTGTGTGGCTCTTCAGATTCAGTACCACGATGTGCTGACTACACTTTGGGGAAGCTGAGAGCGCTGCAAGCAGAGCCCTCTTCTCCATCCCCACCTCCTGGACCCACCTCTCCTCCAGCGGCCGATGCCACCCTGCCTGAGCGAGCCCACCCTGGTGCATGGGCTGGAGAACCATGCCGCTGTTTCTGCTGCTTTCCTCCTCCAGGATGGCTGATAATGACCTTTCTTTAACGTTTTAAAAGAGATATATGGCTAGAGGAAAATGTCAGAGCAGAGCACCAGAAGACTGATGACCTCCCATGTATCTTCTGAACAGGTACCCAGCTAGCAGAGGCCCCATATACCTTTCCAAGGCAGCCCCCCTCCCCTCTCTGCACCCATGCATGCTATTTATCTTGTGGGGAAAACATTAGTAGGTCTAAGAGGACAGCTTAGGCTCCAGAGCTCACCCAGCCCTTGACCTCTCGGCTAAGACTTGCCAATGGGGTGGTGACTAATTAACAGCAACTGCAGTGGTGTGTTTTGTGTTGTGGATACGTGCCTCTTTGGGTGGAACGTATCTGCTAATGTACCATATGTTTACAGAGGCAGGGGACCCCTGTGTCATAAGCGAGCCCGTGTCTTTTCTGTCTTAGAGTTGTTTGACTGTCTGGTGCTGTCTGATAAGTCTTTGGTTCAGTGAAACAAGTCTTCCTCCTCCCCTGTCACCCTCCCGATTTGGTCTTGGCTGTTTTGGGAGCCTGAGTACTCCTGGGCATCCCGAAGATGGATTTGAGGTGGCCCCAGCGGATGTCAGGGTGGGCTTGTGGGTCCTGTCATGGATACAGCTCTCTTGAGTTACAGACTGCAGCGAGGCAGCCCAAACAAACTGAAAATGCTCAGGGGTGAAAAAGCAATGGCCCTGTGCAGTCGTCCTCCTCTTGCAGGTCATAAACCAACTATACCAGTATTTGCAAATCACCAGGAGATGCAAATCGCAAGGAGTTTTTCCCTTCCTAGTCAGTTGACTGCTTGTCTTGTTCCCCTTTCCTTCCCAACCGTGGTCTAATTCTCTTCCCCCAGCATTTGACCCAACCCCAGAAATACTGGAGGACATAGAACCTTTGGGTGAGATGCTTTGGGGACCCCATAACACGTTTTGCATTCTGGAAAATCAGGGTATCTCCTCATGCACTCTCCTGGGTTTTACATGTTTTTTCAGGAGCACCATTTGATAGTTCCTCCTTTTAGCCCCTCAGAAATTCCTCATTGGGCAAAAAGTGCAGAAGTGATAAAACTAGTGTTCTGCAGTTCTGGGTTTCAGCATCCTGGTTCCATGTGAGGATCGTAAATCTCTGGGCAAACAGACTTTTACAAGGGGCATCATTTCAGTCTCCTTAAATGAGAAGGGAAAGTGGGGCAAAGAGTTTTTGTGTTCTTCTTGGGGTTTTAAACCTGTCTAAAAGGGACAGGGGTCTCCGAGCAGGGTTTTCGATACAGGGACAATGCCAGGAGGGCCTGGGGAGGGTGCTGGGAGCTCACTCCTGCCAGGGACACTCAAGGGAACCCCTCAGCTTGCCCCAGTGGCGTGGGGCTGGCTGGGCATGGAGCTGTGGGCACTGGCTGAGACCCAGGAGGTCCTTCCTCCTCTCAGTGTCTTTTGCTTTAGGCTGTGATTTTGCTGCCCCCATCAGTCTGCTGGTTTAGGAACCTGCCTCCTTTGCCTGTGAGGTGCTCTCCCGTATCAGGATGTGGCCCTGCAGAAGTGAGAGGTAAAGGGCCCGTCCCCAAAGTCACCCCATGGGACCCACTGGGGCG
The DNA here is from genome assembly GCF_000687285.1 of Phaethon lepturus. Lineage (NCBI taxonomy): Eukaryota > Metazoa > Chordata > Aves > Phaethontiformes > Phaethontidae > Phaethon > Phaethon lepturus. The sequence goes on along the minus strand of NW_010528819.1, from coordinate 5,424 downwards.
GCTCACATAAGCCTTGTGCGTCCTCACGTGTGCATCCTGGGTCACAGGGATGTGGCCTTGGAGTGGCGACTGGGCACCGCTTAGGTGAGGTCCGTGGTTGTTCTTCTCTTCACGCCTGAGCAGGGATTTAATCTGGGCAGTCCATCCCGAATACCCAGAATTACAGTATACAGTCCAAATTAAAATGGACCCACTGAATTTATCAGCATTTATGTGGTTTAATTGAAGAGGAGGAATGTGCCGCGTTGCTTACATCATCTACTATGTCCTTTTGCTCTCACCACAATGTTGTAGAATAGGGATTATTGCCCCACACCCAAGAATGTATTTCAAGAATGTGGTGAAAAAAATACAAAGAATATGTAACTTTTCTGGAAATACGATATTTCATGAGGGAAATTTGAAGGATAAAGTAACCGAATTCCAGGTGAACAGGCATCAGTATTGTTAGGAAATACAGCTCTCTTTAGGGCAAAAAAGAGTGTTATGCCAGAATTAAATAGGAATTTATAGCTGCTGACTGCAAATTAGCTTATAAAATTAGTGATACCTACGTAAAGTCATCATTTATATGTTTAGTCTTGATTGTCATTTATTGTACTTCTTAATTGTTCAGTAAACTTTTCTGGATTAAATGGTGTATTTCAAATTGACATGAAGCTGTTTTATTGGTGTAAATTAACATAGTGTATATTTTATATATGGGACAACTGGGGGACCAGCGGTAGAAGAGTCTCTTAGCCACTAAGAAAGGCAATGTAGCACTGGTGTTCTGACTTCTGCTCAAGTTAGCGTGGTTGTATGGAGTTACGAGTATGCAGGCAACAGTTAAAAAGGACCCTTATAATCAGGATTGTTACTAGTATGGAGTACAACAGTAAAGGCAGCACATAGACTTTTAATTGTTTGTCCTTTTTAAAATAGGAGGAAGGATAGATAGAAAAAACAAATTTTTTTTTTAAATAGTGAAAGTATACTGAGTCCAAATTAGGTCTTCTGTTAAATCTTTTCCAAGACAGAATACGTTTGACATTTTTTCATTGTTGTTTTTTTGATTATTAGCATTTCTGCATTTTCTGGGGCTCACGAGGAGCTGTAGCCATGTTCCACCCAACACAACCCCTGTCTCACCATCATGACACCAAGCGAGTGGCTCTGTCTCCTAAGAGGTGCTGGACTTGATGGGATTCGCAACCTAGAATGCCCAAATCCCCTTTTCTTTGAAGCTATTCTCGGCTCTTTGGGTTTCATTCCTCGCTATTCTGTGGAGGCAGCGTGATTCCTATCATACCATTGTTGATTGCATAAAATATTCCCTGAATCCAACACGTTGCATTAAAATCTGGTGTCTGGGCCCTGTCTGATTCTGAACAGAGTAACTGTTGGATTGCATTTCAGCGATCCTCAACCCACGCCAAGTTTGGAGAGACTTGATTGGGATATCGGTGAGGGGTAAAAACCATGCAGACCTCTGCTGTGATTGATGGAGTTGTGCACAGTGAGGACAAATACGTACAAATACTTGCCCAAAATAGTAGGGCCTCAATTCAGCTGTAACTGGCAGACTTTTCATCTCGGCTTTCAAGAAACATTGTTTTTAATTGACCTTCATGTGAGTAATTTGAAGAGCCAACACTGCTTTTCACAAGGAGAGTTTCAAGCGGTTGATTCTCCCATCATATGTAAAATCAGTAATGTTACTATATCGTGAGTGATTAAACCTGACCCCCAGGGATCCAAAAATAATGCTGTGTGACTTCCTTGCCTAATTAGCACAGAACAAATGTGAAAATGTGTACATTACAGTAAATTGTGTGCTAATTGGCCATAGAGAAATACTAAATATGAAGAAGAAACTGGCATATAATTTTAAACATATTTGAGAGGTTTTGCAGTCTGCTTGCAAATAAGAGAAAAAACCCCGAAATTTGATAAAACCATTATTTCTTATGATTTATTCACTCAGCTCTAGTCTTGAACCTGGGAGTTATTGGCA
>NW_010528819.1:553-3417 GCF_000687285.1 Phaethon lepturus | reverse complement strand
TGCTGAGTATTTCTACTTATAATGACTGCGTACAGTATGTAGCTCAATGCTATTTTTTTGGCATAATATCATAAATATCTATTTTAATTCTTGTCTCTATGTGTGTATCTAGGGTTTGGTGTTTTTTTCCTTTTTCTTGTGAAAATACCTCTATATGCAGGACAATATCCTGCTCCCTTTACTTAGGAGAATACTCCACTTGAGTTCAACAGGAGGATTATTCTCCTTGGGTAGAAACCACCCTGCCAGAAGGTCCGTACATCACTTAAGTAACTGGCTTAAGCAGAGAATAAATGTCCATCTGTGTAGGGTAGAATTTCATCTGTTGTCAGGGAAGTTAGAGCTGACCCAAAGACTTAAGGAATCCCAGATTTACTCGCTATTCCTAAAATTACATTTCTCCCACTCTCCGTTCTTTATCGCTCAGGACTCAAGTCTTTATGTATCACATTTTCTTTATGCTTTTGCGATGTCTTAGAAATAAAACTGATTGAACATGTGATTTGTGCGCTAGAGGTAAATTCCATCTCTTCATACTTTCTTCTGTCTTCCATGAGTACAGAAAGCTGAGCTTTGGGCCTTTGTCTTTGTAGCAAGAATACCCCAGAATTTGTTGCTGGAATTGCAGTCTGGTGCATTGAAGTGTTGTATTTTGGTCACAGTGAAACCCTTTCTTTTGCCAGTGATATTGTAAGAGATAGAAGGTCAGATATGTTCAAAATGAAATGCTGCAGTGCCATCAAATTGAAATGTTTCAGTACTTTTCTTTGATGATTTCAGACAAATCATAATGTCCCTAAGAAACATTGTGATTTCACAGAATTGGCTTTTTCCACCCGAAAAACTTGAACCCACGTTATTTAAGTTAGAGAGCCTGCTCTTCCAGACTCCACGTGGGCAAAGTTCCCGGGGACTTCAGGGGAGTTGTCAAGTGGAGAAAGCGGTGTCCCTGGCAGCAGGACTCTTCCTGGTTTAGCTCTTATTTGAAGTTGAACAGGTTCGCTTTAAATTTTTGAATTTTTTGTTTGATTTGCACTGTCCTCTGTGTTAAATTAGAATAGTAAAGTGCAGTGCTTTAGCTCTGATCTTAAATTGTTTCTGCCAAGCAGGCACGTACGCGTTTTTGCATCCCTCTGAGTTCGTCGGGACGTTTGTGGGAGTTTATACCATGGTATAGTTTGTTTCCGAGCTAACAATTTCCTCTTGGTTGTTGAGAGGCTTAATTGCTTTGAGGTCTTTGTATTAAAAACTTTGTAGATGTTGCCAGTATTTTGTATCTGTCTTGTGTGTAGAGCTGTTGTGGAGGTCTGTGTCGTTAGAGAGGGGTTGGTCAGCTGTAGTTCTTGTTGACTTCTGGTGGGACGTTGTTGATATATCCAGCTTCTCTGAAAATGCCAATTGTACATTCTTGAGTGTTTGCAAATTAGTAAGAAACTGAAAAAAACATCTCTCAGAGGCTTTGCACGCACACAACAGGCCTTTCTTGTTGAAAAATCTACTTTCACTAATTTTATCATGTATATTTTAAGTGTAAGTAGTCGTAACAAACACGTACTAACAGGGTAGTCTGCAAAAGCAGAAGGTTTACTGTCCCAGGAAAACTCTCTTGCGTGATTGCTGTTACAAGTTTATAGGAAAGCAAGGTGTGACAATCGTTAGATTTGAGATGGAAGAAGAGGATGATGTGGGTTACTGGGTTGGTGACCGGATTTGGTGCGATTTCACGTGATTCTACTGGACTACTTCTAAATGGAATAGTGGCCCGTAGATTCAGAGTGCTACTGCTAAGTCATTTCCACTTATTAAGTACTTAGAAAAATCCTTTTTGTTGCCATCAGGGGGAGCTTTTGAGATCTTTCAAGAGTGAAAAAAAAATATTAAAAAAAAAAAAAAGGAGGAAAAAAAGAAACGTCCCAGCTCAGAAACAGAGATCTACAAACCAGCAAGCAGCCAGAATCTTACCTGTGGCTACAACTAAGCCAAGGGAACCAGGGGAGCTGAATTCCTTAGACTGAAAAATTAGCAATATTGAGAGAGGATTTTTTGACTCAATCCACCAATAAAATTAATAATTTTTTTATTATTATTTCAAAAATCCAGGAGTCTTTGGAGCATTCAAAAGCCAAATTCTACTCTGTTGCTACAGCTTCTGGAAGGCAAATGCTCTTCAAAAAGCTTCTCTCCTTTTAGCTCCTGATGATTCGATGGGGACCTTTGATGCAACATTTGGATTAGCTGCACACAACTGCACTGAGGGGGACCACAAAAGGGGGAGCCTGGCTGATTGCATAACTTTAAGAAAATAATAAGAGGAAAAGAAAGAATTAGGAAAGAGAGAGAGAGTGAAAAAGAGAGAAAGAAAGCAAGCAATTAAAAAAATATCTGAGACTCAAGTTTCAAGACTCTTTATGTGCTGCAGAGGAGCATAAGGTTTACCAGCAAAGTGCAACGGGGAGTCTGAGAGGAGAAATAGCTTTCTCTTTTGCCAAGAAAAAAAAATAGGAATGTGTGTTTTGGACTGGACTGAGAAAGAAAGCTTGGGGAGATTGCAAAAAGGGGGGTGAAGGATTTTTGTGACATTGATCCATTCATCTTGATTGTCTTCTTAAAAAATAAATAAGAGGGGGGAAAGTGATAGGGGGAAAGAGGAAGAGAGGAAAAGAAGAGGGGAGAAAGAAAACAGCAAAAGTGTTTGAACCTCTGGAGCTATCTGCTCCTTCAGGCTGATTGATTAGTCATGATCCCTGCAGTTTTAATGGGAATCATTCAATTGGGAAGGTGGAGCACCCTAGAGTAGATTAGCATATTCTTGTTTACTCATCTTCTGAGGGGCTTTTTCTCTTTTCTTTCATTTTGTGGAGAAG
>NW_010528819.1:0-402 GCF_000687285.1 Phaethon lepturus | reverse complement strand
TGTGTGGGGGAGTTTTGGTGTGTGTTTTTTTTTTTTTTAAGAAGAAAAAAAAAATAAAGGGAAGAAAATCCAGCAGAGAAAAGAAGAGAGAGAGGAATTCCAGCTGTGGAGGAATAGAGGAGAAGAAGACAGATAGAGGAGGAAGAACAGAGAAATACATTTCAACCAAGAAGGAGTTTTGATTTATTTTATTTTTATTTGTTTTAAGGAAAAAAAAAAAAAAGCCCTATAAGCAGGAAAAAGAGAGAAAGAAAAAGAAAAAAAGAAAAGAAAAAGCAACTGAGAAGGGTTATAAAAAGAGCAAATACCAAGAAGGGTGAACAAGAGAAGAAAGTCAAGGCAAGGAGGAGCCCAAAGCTGGCAGATCGGGAGGATTTGCAGGGGAGAAGGGGGGGGAAGATT
>NW_010528818.1:19408-20360 GCF_000687285.1 Phaethon lepturus | reverse complement strand
TGGACTTGATGATCTTAAAGATCTTTTCAAACCTTAACGATTCTATGATTCTGTGATCTGGTTTAAGTTTACAAAAAATACTTTTGATTATGTAAAAACTCTTTATAATACTCTTTATAATAAATGATATTTTAATGTCATTCATAAAATGAAAAATTATTCTCTTACTAAATCTTTTCATCCCTGAGGCAAAAGTCTGATTTCACTCATGCTCCTTTTGTTCTTTATTATAACCCCTATAATTCTAGTAGAATTTCTTCTTGGACAGTTAATAGCTTCTCAAGTGAATGTGGGATCAGCATGTAGTCCATAGAAGGTATAATAATTCATTTTCCAAGTAGTCTTCATTTAAACAGTCATTGTTATGTGCCATCAGTCCATTTGTTCCAGCATCAGCCAAATCTACAAGATGTGCTGAATTTTCTTGTCTCCCAGAGAATTTAATCGGAGTTGAGAGCACTTGCTATGGCACGAGAGAATCTCAACCATTTTTGATAGTGCTCTAAGTCTTTTGAAGAGTAACGACTGAGCTGGTAGTAGTGTGGTGACACAGTAAATAAGATCATAGCCATCAGAGGCTTACAATAACTTTCAAGAAGAGACTACTGCTTGTAAGATCATTAAATAATTTACATTGTGATAGTGGCTAAAAATCCCAGTCAGGACTGGAGCCTACTGCATGCTGTGCATTGTAAAAACATAGAAAAGAGAGAATTCCTGCCTGTAGAGTTCATAGCTGATACATTTTGAAAACGACACTCTTAAAAAATGTCCTGTACATACAGAGTATGACAACCCTTAAGGTTCTGATAGATCTGAAGTATCCACATATACATGAAAGAAAATCCTTCTGTGCATTCAATAATTAATTTCAAGCCTAGAATTCATGATCTTAATTATAATCAGTCTCATTGGATGTAATACACATTGCAAAGTAAGTAGGACTCAGCAG
>NW_010528818.1:0-19229 GCF_000687285.1 Phaethon lepturus | reverse complement strand
GAATTCTGTTGGGTTTTGTAGCCTTCAGGCAAGCTGCTCTGTTTACTTTTATATAGCAGAAATGTCAAACTGAAGAGAGAAGAGAAAACAGAAGCAAATTAGAAACAAACCATGCAACTACCCTAATTTTCTGATATATGTATCACTTGAAAAAGCAGAAAACAATTTTCTGAGTGATTTTTTAAATTCATTTATGTTTCTGCTGATACAGACTGAAATTGTCTACTCTTCCAGTTAATTTTTTTCCCTGGTAACTGCTGTCACTCTGGGCTCAATTCTAATCTCATTGCAAGTTCACAGTGGTGTAACCATAGTAGTTGATGTGATATTCATGAGGTACAACAACATAAGAAAGAGGAAAATGCATTGTTATAAATTATTAAAGGATAATCAAACACCTGCTAGATATTAAGTTGCCTCAGCAGAGTTTAACAATACATTCTATTTGTAATTCAGGAATTCTAGTAAATGACAATATATGGCTTTGAAATTTTACCTTGAATTAGGCTTTTAATAATACTTTTTTTCCCTACTCTTTGCTCAAAAATAGGTCATTTTGCCCATTTTTTTTTTAATTTTAGATTTCATTCACAATAAACAGGTGATAAAAGTTAAGAGTTATTACAAAAACTTGTTCCAGCAAATTCAGGTTCTTGTTATAGAAATACAGGTTAGGGCTGTTTATGAAGATAAAAATGTAGAGTACATTGTCATAATTTCAATTTTTTTTACAAGTTTGATTATCTTCCCTTTTTTGTGTTTTATTTAGTTTTGCTAGGGCCTGATGTACTAGAAGAAAAAGTCATTCCTTCTCAACAGAATGAAAAGAAAACAATTTTTCTTATTTTAGCAAGGTGTATTATTTCACAAAGTAACCCTGGTTTTAGTTCAAGAAGCAGTTTGTTAACCCTTTTTCCCATGGTTATGATTCTACTTAAGGTGCCAGCATCAAAATAATAATAATAATAATGGGAGCTATGTTTTGTTCAGTTTTGTCTTTAATTCAAGGAAGGAAAGAGCAGGGAAAAAATGATGTGATCCATCTCTTTCATATAAGTGCACATTCTCTATTAGTAAACTTTACAAAGTAAACATACCATTATATATCTTTTATTTCCTCATCTATTTATATATGTTATGGTTTCATCTAATTTTCCACTGGAGCTACTAAATCCCACTTGGCAAGTTTATGTCTACTGATGATAAATTTGCTTTTTTTAGTAACTTTTTACAGACCCTTTAGAGTAAAGCTGTGGGCTGCCCAAGGTCTGCAGACCGCAAATTGAAAACCACTGGTTCAAGACCTTGTTGTGGTATGTCCTTCACACCTCTTAGCATGTTATTCAGATTGGGAATCACTGTTCAACTGAAAGAAAAAAAGAAACAATGAAAAAAAAAAAAGTTTCTTCTTTATCTTAAGCTCTTAGATCCAAATATTTGCAGTCATATCAAAGAAAGGTCTAACAAGGTTGGTGGTAGGGTCTGAAAAAATTTACAGCAAGAGGAAATTGCTAAGGAGTTTGAAACACAAAAATGATCAACATTAAGGTATTTTCTTTAACTGTTCATTTAAATGAGAAAATATACTTGAACAAGAAAATCTCCATTGTTGAGAGATACTGGTTGTTCTGTCTAGTTGTCCTCCACCAAGTTACCTTATACTTTGTGTTTCAAGTTACTCCATCAAGTTACCTTTGACCTTGTACTTCCGCAATCATACAAAGTTGAGGTTGGTCAAGAGTTTTTATTTGAACGTGGCTATTAGAAGTGTTCTCAGACTATAAAAAAGAACAAAATGCCCTATTACTATTTCCATTTATTTGGTAGTCTTTAACAAAAAGTACTTACTTCTACCTAAAGTCTTCTATAAATGCAGGGAACAGAATGTTTAGAAGTCAAATAGACATGCATTTCTCATGATGGGGGTTTGGCTGATCTCTGTCAGAATGTTGGTGGCCACTTGCAGAAAGAAGCCAGGCACGTTCATGGTCCTGCACAGTGCGGTGGGCAAAAGAGAAGAGCTGTGACTGGAAGTAATGCTCCATTTACCGGTTGGAAACTGTAGCTTTAGAAATGATGGCTACTTAGTTCTTGTTTCACATCAATTATTAAAGCATAGGTGATCACCTAATTAAAAAAAAAAGTCATTATCTCCTAATTTATGAACTCATTCAGCTTCTACTCATCAACTTCATTCCATTATCTGTTAACATTTTCCCTGTGTTGGTTAGTGTCAAGTCTCAGATATACTCTTCACTTGTTGCCTAGGAAATTATTACTCACTGAAGAGCTAGAAGCTTCTTTTAACTGCCTTTTTTTGGAGAGTTGTCCTTTATATATGTCTCCGTTGCTGGGCGTGGGGTATACATTTTGCAGACCAGAAGTAATACAGTTTCTCTGTGCCAACAATGCACAGGCTGGATACACAGAGGCCCTAAAATGATTAAATTTAACCTTTTTTTTGGAATGAATGAATGAACATTCAAAGAAAAGGAAATGAAATATGAAATCTATATTAGTATAACATTATAGCATCATCTTAAATGTGATGCTATGTGATAAGTCCTGTCATTAAAAATAAATAAAGTCACATAGATAATCTCTGAATCAAGACAGAGGCCATGGAATTTTGAGGCTTTAATGCAACTGTCTGTACAAGACAACTCATTCTCAACTAGGGCTTCTAGGTGCTACTTTAAGTTAAATAATAATGTGTGAAATTACTTTCCAGACAGAAAGAAGTGGAGAAGATTGCACTCTTTAGCCTTACCCATATGATCATGTCATTTCGATCTCCTTTTTTTCCGAATTATTGAATCATAACAAATAGGACAGTCCAAAATATAGAACCAAAATTGTTTTTCATGCAAATAACTGACGTCCTAAAAGAAAATGCACTTGTTTATCTAGAAATTCATATGTATTAGTCTTCAAGCTCCTATATCTGCATTGGTTTTACTGAAATGCTAATACTGAATGGAAACAGATGTTCGCACAAGTCTTTTGCTTTAATGTTCAGAAATGTCATCGAGGTATTTCAGGAGGAATTTGTTTTCTTTGTTTCAGATCATACCAAGATAGTCACGTCTCTGTTTCACTACTGGATTACAGATATCCTTCCTGTGAAGAACAGGAAATAAAGCCTTGCCTGTGTCTGTGTGCGCAGGGTTAAAATTTAATATACAAACTCTTAACCAAGTAGCAATTGTTCAGGAAGAGCAGTGTCAACACACATCCTACACCTTCAGGTAAATGAATTATTTTTCTGTGTTACAAACTCCAGAAGACAATAAACGGGGTATAACTATATGAGATTTTTGTGTTTGGTTGGTCAAGAATATGCATATGATGTGTGGCCTGAGTCTTCATCTCGATTAGTATCTATGTTTCACTTCAGGATAAGTGAATTCTCTGGAATAATAAAGTCTGTATCAAGGATTTTGTTTAAGAAGTATGGTTGGGGCTTTTTTGTTTATAAATTGATCGTTCCTGTATGAAAGTTTTGTTTCTTGACTTTTCTTGCTTATCTGATATATCTGTCAACCCAAAAAACAGAAATATATTTTTATATTTAAATCTAAGCAACAATATGCCTGAGGAATGTATTTTTGCCGAATAAACTGCTAAACTATGGAAAGAGATACATTTCTACATGTGGATCATGTAGGTACTGTTTGGAGTTATGCAGAAACTTGGATGGCATTTTCAGAACTATTTCACCACCCAGCCTGTTACAATCTGATGGGCTTCACCGACTGCAGAGTTATGGGACTGGGTTCTCTCACTGATTACAGTGTAGTTTTTCTGCAACTGAATTTATCCATGTGTAGATGATAGAGTAAATAATATCTATGGTTGTAAAATGTTTTGGAATCCTGAAGAAAAAACTGCTTCATAAGTGAGAGGCTCTTCTCTCAGCTGAGTCATTCACCTGACAGGTGATACAGAGCAAACCATTTCTCATATCTTAGTGTGTTAGCTTCCTCATTAGCAGGATAGGGGCAACATATTTATCTTCTCCAACATGTGCTTGGAGATATATTAGTGATGAGACTATATAAACATTGCGTGGGTTTTTTGCTTTGTTTTTTGTATTATATTGCATGATATATCCTATTGCAAAGCATTGTTTCTAGTGATGCACAAAAATGTGTAATAAAAATACAATCATATCTCTTTCTCGTTAATTAAAGAAGTTAAAAGGGGTTCTGTATCATGCCAAAGGATTGCAGGTGCAGAAAAAATGGTCTTATGGCAAAGGCAGCAGTGTGCAGCTCTGGAGAACTTGAGTTAGGTCTGTATCTGCTAGGAAACGTATTTAAACCAGACTTTGCAGAGGGGAAACTAATAGTGTGTTCCCTGTTTTAATGCTCCTGACTTGCTAAAACACAGGCTCTGCAGCTGTGACATTTCACTGAGATGCTGTGTGCCTCAGTCCTACATCTGGAGAGTGAAGAAAATATCACTTGAATGTGAAGCACCTAGATACTCTGTTGACAGACCCCACAGGAAATTAATCACTTCATCCTCAGATTAAGGTTTGAATGTCGTGCAGTAAATGAGGCCTAGAAACCGCAGAAAAAGGATATGCAGCAACTCATTAGGTAAGCATTGTCTGTCCTGTACACTGAGTATGAAAAAATAAATGAGATCATGTCATTAAAGACAGTATTTTGAAACACAAGTACAACCCAGGTCAAATTAGGGCTGTACGAACAACTGTAGTGCCTGCCTTTCCTGATGCCAAGTAACTGTGCTGAGGGATGTTACAAAGCTGCTGCCTTGAGTGGTCCCCAGGACGTGGGGATTCCTCCTCCTTGTCCTCTGGATCCCAGGCTGGTGCACCTGGAGACTTTAACAGCACCCACGAGTAACCCTGACGGCACTTACATAGTGAGTGCACAAGCACAGCCATCTTCTCTGACTGATGGGGGTTGAAGCACACGAGTGAAAACGCACATGCCTTCCCTTCCTAGGCTCACAGGCATACCCCCAGGCGCAGATCCCTCGGACACCCGCACAAGCCCCCAGCCTCTCTCATATCCCTGCCTGGACCCTGGTCCCTCTTACCCGCCCTGCAGATCTCCTTCTCACTAGCTAGTCCAGCCTGACACGTGCTATCACACGTTCACACGTGAAGTGACCTGAGATCTCACAAGCACTCACGCACTCGTCTCACAGCTTTGTTTCTTGCTTTAATTGCTCTTCTTTATTATTTCTGTTCCAGTACTTGGCCATTTCTCATAATATTAAAGTGATTTTTAAAATTACGCTGCATTTTAAATACCTGCATACAGTGGAGCAGATTTGGGTATCTTTGCCAAACAGAAATATTTTGTACTATCAGTAGCCTAATCCCAGAATGTGAGTAAAATTTCTCAGGTCAAAACCGTACTTTGCCTGAATCGGGTAATAATGGGGAAAAGATTGCTTTCAGTCTCTCTTCTTTGCTTTCGTAAACGTTCTGTCTTACACTATAAGAGCCTCATATTCTGTGCAGGAATCAACTGGTCCTAACAAAGGAAGCCTGGGAAGAGTTTCAGAACGTAGCTAGTTAGGGTCAGTGATATCTGATGTCTTTGTAAATGACCTGCGATAGGAGCTGAATCTTACGCTTATTACACCAGCCACTATTACACTAACAGGGATTATAAAGACTAGAGAATAAAGTAAAATCTGGCATGTTGGAGAGTTTAGAAAATTGGACCAAATTCAAGCAGATAAATTGTAGGTTGTCGTTGTAAGTAAATGCAATCGCATGAGAGTGTATTTGCTTCTGAAACAAACGTGCCGAACGACGGTGTGCTGAACTGCAGCGTGTAAGGACTCTTAAAAGCAATACATGAAAGAACACAGCCGAATGATCTAGTTTAAAAGCAAAAGAAATGGACATTACTCATCCTATAATAATATCAATTAGGCAATGTACTAAAAATGGCAGGGGGGAAGGATTGTTTGGTTCCATGTTTTAACACCCTATTTTGCAGTCAAAAAGATTTCACGCACCAGAATTTTAATGCCTGATCACTCTCTGTGCTGCTTCTCCAAAAGAAATGGTGCAGACTCTCCCTACACCTTTTATCATTTATTTGAGCAGCGGTATAACCAACACAGCTGGGATATGAAACCTTAAAATTTTAAATTAATATCCGTCAGTGAACACAGTGTGTTTTACATTTCGCTATACATGGCTGCTTCAACATAGCAAGGAAACATTTATCGCTTTGGATTTTCATGCTAAACTCATAAATGGCAAAGGAGATGGCCTTGAGTTTTTGCTTCTTCCACATCATTCAGTCTAATGAATGTACAGTATTATGTGGAATTTCTGAGGCATGGAAGAGTTTTCTAAGTGGACTTTGTGTCAGAGAACTTCAGACTGAACTGTACACACACTATTATCAGCATATTTCAAACTTCTGGGAAGACAGAACTTTAACATTTTGTTTTTAAAACCTACATGGACTCCAACAGTAGGAGAAATTTAAGGATCAACTAGAAAGTAGCCTGCATGTGGCTTCAAGAGTTAACTTTCTAGGTTACATAATTAAGCATTACACGGTAAGGAAGGAACAGCAGCACAGTGGGAGAGAAGTGGGGCTCTGAGTAGGTGGTGGTCCCTTCCCTGGGCTCCATGTACAAGGAAGACCACAGAGGCTGAAGTAGTTTTGGGCAGTTGTAGTAGTGAATAAATGGCCACTACGCTTGTATGCAAGGGTATGAGTTCAAAGCCATTATCTTCCTATATAGGTACATGTTTTATTCTCAAAATTGTCTGCAAGACCTTAATTCTTCTCTTTTGTGGATATGTAACGTGGGAATCAGTCTCTAATGTTACAGATTTTTACTGCTTCATAAGTGGTGCGATATTTCATATAGTACTTTACAATAATGTAGAGTTATAAATTCTTTAACGTGTTTTCTATGATAGCTGGCTTTTCTCCCCTGCACCAGCGCAGAGGGGTACTACTGTAGGCTGAATCTCTGCAGTGACATCGGGCGGGGGGGGGTGCAGGGAAGACTTCGAAAAAAAAGACAAGAAAGGAAAGAAGTGGTGAGTGGCAGCATGAAGGCAGAAAATTGTTAAGCTGTCTTTGACCGAAGGAAATGTGATTCACCTGGTAGTATCTGGTATATCATAAAACCAGTCCACAGAAATAGAGTGGAAAGTGTTTTATGCTTGTACAGTATGCTACACATGAAGTATAATAACAAAGAGTGGTAGTGGAAAAAAGCTGCAAACTATAAGATTGGAAGAATGCATTGTATTTAATATTTAGGCCAACCTCAGGTTATAGCTATGTAGATTTTGTGATTAATTGCTTCAGCCCTGGATTGTACCTAAGGAGGGCTGCATTGCATATGTTTATGCAGCTAATTTACCTTCACTGTTAACTCCTTTATCCTCCGCATTGCATCTAAGTAAATTATGTTGAATAGGATAATTATAATGTCTCGAGTATTTCACAATTTTTAATGTATGTTCTTCTTAGATGAAAAAAATGTGTATTTTTAAACTGCTAGATATATGCTGAACTAAGCCATGGGGGAGAAGCACCACAGGAGTATAAAGAAAAAGCAGAAATTTACAAATGCTGTATGTTTACCACATCTAAAGATCTAGGGAAAAACTGGGTATTATTTGATTATTTGAAAACGGTGTCTATGCACCACAGTCACTCAAGGTCAAATACATAGCTTTAATAAGGACGTTCTCCCAGTTGAGTGCATAACTTTGTAGAATTAATAGTTTGTAGTCATTTTAATGAAGTGTATAAATTTGTAAAATATATAAGTAAGGTGTACTTCTCTTTTACATTATTACTGCAATGCTACATCCTGTTTTAGGATACATAATGCAAGAAAAAAGTGTTATCTAAGGTTGAAGAGGACTACACAAAAATAGAAAAGGTATGAATCTGTGGTTCAATACCTTCTTTTCTTTTGCATCAACTCTAGGCTGCTAGAGGTTGCATCAACTAGAAGCTGCTTTTTTCACCTTCAAGATATTTGCCAGTGTTCTCAGTCCCTTAGTCAGTGCACAGATGATTTCTTCATCCTCTCAGCCTCTGGTACTAGCTTCCGTCACCCATCTGCTGCATTTTCAGATTAATAGATTTGTGCTTTTTCCCACAATGCCTTCAACAGCTCTTTGCAGAGCGGTCTTTCTGTTGTCTTCCTTTCCTTCTTCAAAACTCTCCTTCGCCATGATGCCGCCCGAAAGCTTCGCAACAGCTAGGTCGCTAGTGTGCTAAGACAACTGCCTACCGTGCTGACTAATGCTGCCTTATTGTATCTGTGTACTCCCACATCTATCTGCTTATTTTCTCATTTGTTTTCTCCTTTCTTAAACTAGAAGCAATTGGATGCAGGGTTTGGCCTGCTGCACAGCACCCAGCGCAGCGAGTTTCTATTACCTCTGAGGTGCCAATGTGCTAAGTAATAGACTTAACTACAATCAAGAATATCCTAGAACACATAAGCAAGGCTGCTGGTAGTTAAAAATGGCGTCATAATTTTACACTGCACACGTGATCAGTCTAGTAAAACAGGGACCTGGTTCTCCCTAGTAGACTCTTTGGAGGCAGTGTTCATCTGCAGCTGGCTAAGGAGAGCTTGGAGGCGTGCAGGGTGGGATTAATTTCTCCCAGCTTCAGATGTCTACGGTGTAGATGTTTCCATCTGAGCTGCCTGTCCCAAAGAACTTTATAATAATGGGGATAAAATAGATACTTGTACAGCCCAGTGTAACTGATAGCTTCTAGACATCTATTTTAGAATAAGAACAACGGTACATATAGAAGAACTTATGTCTTTAAGTTGACTGTTACGGGACCATAAACAGGTCAGATGGAAGCATCTGCATGGCAGGCATCTGGATCTTGTAAACAAAAATTCATTTACTGCATCTGAGAAAGGGGCAGGAATGTACATGTTGCATGTCCAAAGCGTTGCCTACTCCTGGTGCTGGTCTGGCAGTGGCAAGCTCCTTCAACTTGAACAGGGCTGTGACCACCTCCTCCTTGCTGCTTTCATATCTTCTGTTGGGAAGCCATTGCCTGGGAGTGGTAAAAGGAAGGAGAAGAAGAGCAAGGAGCTGTTATACAGCTGTGCTTGGAACTCGGCCAGCACAAACTGAGGAGGTGCTTCTCCTGCCTCTTCCTCTTGTTCCCTTCATGCAGTCATGCACAAAGTGGCCTCCACCACTTCTTGGATAGGCTCAGTAAAAGATTGTTGTGTGATTTATTCCTCCTCCCAGTAATAATAATGAAGTGGAAATAAATATAAATGCACAGAGAAGGAGTAACCATTGCTAGGAATATCAAACTGATTACCCATTACCTGTGTCCTAGAGAGTGAATCAATAGCAGATACATTTTTTTCAGAATCACAGGAGTAATCACCAAACTCTGTAGACATAATGATAGCTGTTTGATCTGTCTGGCATGTCGGAGCTTAAAATGAAGGTCATGTTCAAATATGATTGGAATTCAGGGAAAGCAGCTTAGCTTATTACCATTACTATAGTGCTGGATTCTATTTACATTGGTAAACAGTTTAAAATACTTGACATGTTATTCAATTAGATCCGTGATTACTAACTGACAGATGAAAGTGCATTGATTTTTCCAATCACATTAAGCTAAGTACATGGCACAGTGTTTCATTAGCCTGTCTGCTTAACCCTTTCACATTAATTCAATTACCCAGTATAAAATTAATGTGTAAAATATTAAATAACTCTAAATTTCTAAATTAGCAGGCGTTGCAAGAATATATTCATCTCGATAGTTTCTGACATACATTTATTACTGGATGATTTACAATCTGCTACAGATCACATTGTTATCCAGATGGCAAAAGTCACTCAGGAAGTTTTTTCTCTTTACTCACTCAGTAAATTGATAGATTCATAGAGGGTAAGGCTAAAAAGGACATGAGATTGTCTTCTCTGACCCCATCTAAATTCCTAGTCATAAATTTTCCTTTTACTTCAGGGTGAAGACCAGTAACTTGAGTCTGACAAAAGCACAATTTGTGGGTTTTGCTAAAGCAGGTCTTCTGCAGAGACAGGCAAGCTTGATTTAAAGACATCAAGAACTGAAGATTTAGACCCTTCTCTGGTCATTTATTTCAGTACTCAGTCACTCTCACAGTTAGAAACATGTGCCTTATTTTAAATTTGAATCTGTCTAGATTTAACTTTCAGCCATTAGCTCTTGGTATGCTTTTCTTCACTAGATTAATTCGCTAGCCACTATTTTCTGTTTCTGTAAGATTTTGAACACTGTAATCAAGCTACCATGCAACTTCTTTTTTGCCACCCTAAACATTATCTCTTCAAATTATTTTATTTAAGGCATTTTCTACAGCCTTCAAATTGATTTTGTGGCTCTCTTGTACATTCTCTCCAACTTTTTTCCTACCATTTAGAGAACGAGTGTGCTGGATCTGCACATAGAACTTAATTTAAAATAGCAGTGCCAACTTTCACACTCACTGCTCCACTGTTTGTGGGTCCACTTTTTGCCGTAGGATTGTATAGGGAGTCCATGTTGAATTATTTGTCATAGTAGACAAATACTCTTGAAATTTATTTCTTTACAGGATGTAGTCCCCGATTCCATACTTCCTATTCTTAAATGTCTAACTTTGCCCATATTAATGTTAATTTTCTTTGACTATGTCTAGATTAGTAAATGATGGATTATTTTGTGCCCTTGTACCGCTTTCATTAGTATCGACTGCTAATCTTGGTGTTATCTGCAAATTGTACCGGTAATGGTTCTGTGTTTACTTACATTAAGATCATTAATAAAAATGCCTAACAGCATTGAGTACTAGTACTAATCTTTATGAGATCCAAAGAGAAATAACATCATTCAGTCACTATTCCCTATTTATACCTTCTTTTTGAAAACAGAAAACTGAGATCACCTAGCAGATTTCTAATGTATTTAACATATATTGTTTTACATGCTTTTTTTGTTTTGATCAGAAAGTCATATGGCACTAGGTAAGATCACAAGGCATAATGGTTGTCAGCTGCTGTCAACAAGTATTTCTCCAGTTTTCTACAAGAACAAGCTTTAATTTTTTTAGGTAAGGATAAGAGTCCAAACTAAAGATGCTGTACAGAAAAACTATAAAATTGTGCTTTAGAATATATTTAAGGTGAAGCAGAGTAATTGAAAAGTATTCAATGTAAGTAGCCTCTCAAATTTGTCTTACGTGTTTTCAATCTGTTGCTCTGTGGGGAATGGTTTGCATTAGTTAAGAATGATTGTTGTGAAAGATTCTTTATTTTTAAACACCATAGGAAAATTCATATTTCTTTCTTTTCTTGCGAGATGTGACCCGTAACTTCAGTTATGAAGGTGTCTAGTGTGTGCGTTCTCTGTTGTGTTGCATTTCTTCCAGTGGGTAATTGGAGGAAGATGCTCGCAACAGGTTCATTAACTACTGATTAAGAAAATGGGTTTGAGACTTGGAAGTTTGCTTAGGAAGTTGCATTCACAGTTTTATAGTGGGATATGCAAATTTTCAAGTTTTTACAGACACAGTTCTCTGAGCAGATTTTCAGGCTACAGCACAGGCATGTTAACTGTCAGTATCAGCATTAACTGTCTGAACCCCAAGTTATTCTTGGAGACCAGTGTAAGGATTCATCAGAGATCTGAATCGAACTTCAGCTTAGTCTCCCAACTTCTGCTGCTCATGGAGTGCCAAGTTGCAGCTGGTATCATGAATCAAAATGCAGGTGGCATTAACGTTTTCTGTTGGAGCTAGAAATGGCAGGGAGAAATCCCAGTTACTCTTTGCCCAGAGCCGTCAGAGTGCAGAGCAAAGCAGGAGCGGATTCTCAGGAGGATCCTCATATGAGACAGAACTGCCAGTGGGATTCCCACTTCATTGCAGCAGTTCATCACCCTTATGGTTCCCTTTAGTCAACGCTGCGTCACAGGCTGGTCCCAAAGCTACACAATGGAAAAACAAAGGAGTAATAACAGCACAGCAGCGCAGTAACCAGCGAGGTCACAGTAGGGCCAGTTAGTGCAGGAGCTAAGCATGAGGGGAAAAGGATTTGAAAACAACTTGCAACTGGAAGTACCACTTCTGCAGCAGCTGTAGGAGCCCACAGTTCAAAGGCAGAAAAGTGTTTTGTACCAGAAATTGCAAAAGAAGAAGTGCCAAAGAGGAGAGATATTCAAGAGCGATACGTTGATTTGTTTTCTCAATGTGAATAAAGCTGGTGAATGCAGTTCTGCTTTATTTGAGGAATGTCTAATTGCCCTAGCCAGAATCTGACTTGTGGCTGTATAAGCCCTTCGCATACAAACAGCATAGAGCCTCCAGCTCCCAGGTTCTGGCTCTGTGCTAACAGAACACGCCTTGCAGGATTCCTTCACTCTCACCTACACTGGAAGCCTCAGGGAAAAAAGCAGCAAGGATGCCCTGGCAGCATCCTTTCTTTCAGTCTGATTCCCTTATGCATAAGCAAAAAAACCATCAAAGTTATATCAAGCCAAAAACATTTCAGGTGTCCTTGTCAGGGTACCTGAGACACAAAGACTTAGCTGACTGTTGTATTTCTAGAAGTCCCATGCCCATCCACTTTCTCCATAATTTGAAAGACCTTGCCCTGTTTCACAGAGTGAAAAACAGTCTCAGACTACCTGGCAGGTACCATAGGATGAGAATCTGAACACAGGCAGATCCTGGGAAGCAACTGGCAACAGTGACTTATCGAGGTGATGTGAACAGGACGGAAGGAGAGATGGGCCTACATGAGTTGAGCTTGTCCCTTGCATGTTGCGATGGTGATTGTCAGACCCGTTCTGCTCTGTGCTCAGCAACGTTCTCATTGGTAACCTGAGACTTGCACTTTCAAGTGAGAGTGGTAAGAAACTTGGGAGGTAAAAGTCACAAAGATGAGATGGAATCAAGCAAGTATCTCTAAGAGGATAATTAGTCTTTTGAATAATAACTAAGGGTCCTCTCTATCAACCTTGATGCAGCTCCAGTTGTCCAAGGCTGATAAAAATCATAGGAATTGCTGGTATCCAGAAATCATAGATGCTTCGTACAGCAGTCTCTTGCATGGTATTTTGTTTGAAGCCAACCAAAGAACTCTGAAAAGAACCCTGTAATACTACAAAAACCATAAAACTATCTGTTAGAAATCTAAGTTAGAAAGCTAGGCCAGTCCTTGCCACCTTTTTTTTCCTGAGTCCCTAAATTGTTGTTGTTACTCTTTCTGAATATCAAGGATAAGCAAGTCATCTGAAAAACCTACCCAGTAAAAGCATTCTACTCACAGTTGCTGTCCCTTCTCTTCTCCGGGTTCAAATCTGAGTCCATGGACCTGAATATTTTCTCAGTGCATGCAATGGTGTGCTCACATTGCCATTATGCCCTGCAGGGATGTTCATTCCCTCTCCCAACCTGGCAGCCTGTGCTTGTGAGCAAGAGTCATTACAACTGAGCGTGCTGCTGTTCTGTGGTATGCCCTAAGGCATGGGAATGACTGCGGTCCAGCTCTCATCTCAAGAGTATTGTGCACCAGGATATTAACTGTAAAACTGGCAATATTGCTTTGGTGCAGAGGCTTCCTCCAGGCACCCACAAGACAGATGGCTTTATCAGTACACAGCCATTCACCTCTGCATTGCAATTGGGAAGAAACACAAACAAATTTCCAACTATCTTTGCTAAGCAATTTTACAGCTGTCTATCTGGAATTAAAGCACCCTCTCTTGGTTGTGCTTTGCATTTTTATAGTGACGGGCAACCTTTTTTCCACAGTGCTACACTCAGCCTTCCACAGAGTTTCTAATGCTCACAAAAAATATGTGACACTAAGTTAACGAAGATCAGTGCTTCAGACTGTAGGGAACCAAGCAAAGGAGAACTCTGCATAATCTGTATAATTGGACACTTCCTGTAGACCAGTGTAAAAACCAAATCGTCTCTGGCAGGGAAAGGCTTTTATGTAGAAGTTCATAGGAATTAACTGATACGCATCTCGTGGAAAGTCTCTGCAGAGCCTGCACAAAGGGCAGCTTCCAGCCTGCAGCCCATCAGTCCTGTTCCTCCTCAGCTGAACTCTGTACCAGTCTGTGAAGTGGTGTGAGCCAAGGACTGAAGCAGGGCCTTTCTCAGTAACTGAATATCTATCTGTCTGCCACTCCAATGAGTGGGAATCCATGAACAAGTCTCTCAAGTTGGAATGAGTTTTCCATCAGAGTCAAAAGCTGGTCAGCGCTGAATTTTAAGATGAAGCAGCCAGGGCATTTGCCCCCTCTGGCTGTTGTAGTACCTGTGCTCCAGTTTCTAAATAAAGTTGACACAAACTTCCCATAAGTGAGAGGTAAGACTAGTAGTACCACCTCACCATCAGAGAAAAGCAGTTGGCTGAGATTTCTATAAGCTGTGAAATGGGAGGAGTTTACAATCAGCTCTAAAAGTAAGTTCAAGGTGGGACAATGTGTCACAGCAGTTCCTTATTCACAGAGAAGCCGTACACTGAAAGCAGTCTCTGCCTCCGAACTGGAGACGTAAATGTCTGATAATCAGTAAAAATCCTGTTGACAAGGCTGTGATGCAGGAAGGAGGTAAAAATCTCAAAGGAAGTTGGGTTTTTTTGTATCTTGGTGTGAGGGGGCTGGGAATCCTTATACATATCTTGCCTTGGAGAAGGAGTAGGGGAAGATCGGAGGAAGCTCTCCTTCTAATGCTGAGTGAGGAAAGAAAATCCCAACAGCTTGTATTTCAAACCCTTCATTTGTCTGCAGGTCTGGGAAGACCATGGAAGTGTTGGTAAGAACACAGTAACATGAGAGGGAGACAAAGTCAATTAGAGGAGATAAGGAAGCAGGGAAGAAGAGTAAAAGACACATCCAGCTTGAAGAGTCCTGTTTCCTCATTCTCCATAACGAAACTTTTCCTACTTTTCTCTATACCCTTTTTGCCTATTCCTGTATCTTTTCTGAGTCTGCTTCATCCTTTCAGAGATGGGAGGACCAAAACTGCTCATGTTTTGCATGAACTGCAGGTTCACCACGCATTTTTGAAGTGTGCTTTGATTTGTTCTCTGGTCCTTTCCAAATAATTTGGTTGCTTTTTTGACCCCTTACTGGGTACTGAGCTGACATCTTCACAGAACTGTTATTTCATTGCTGAATGGTCCTTATCAGTTTAAGTAATTATGTGCACCAGTTTGCAATATCCTACATGGAACTTCATCTGCCATTTTACCACAAGTTGTTCATGATCATAGTGCTTTTCTACAGCTCTGCAGAGTCAGATTTCAATTTTACTCCCTGTGATAACTGTAGTGGAATTAGCAGTCTCGGTTCCTCCATTATTCATCACCTTTTCCAGGTCATTTAGGACATTGCTGAGCAGCACAGATCCTGACACAAAGTCCTGTGGTACTGCATTGGTGATTTCCTTCCAGTGGGAAAACTCTGCATTCCTACTTTTTCTTTCAGATCTTTTAATTGCTTATTCATTCAAATGAGGATCTTTTTAGACCATGAGACTTGCTTTTTAAGAGCTTTTTATTTTCCAATGAATTTTTAAAATGCACTTTAGTACACCTTGTACGCTTGTTTGTTGATTCCTAAAAAAAAATCCTAGAATCATAGAATCTTTGGGTTGGAAGGGACCTTTAAAGATCATCTAGCCCAACCCCCCTGCAATGAGCAGGGACATTTTCAACTAGATCAGGTTGCTCAGAGCCCCATCCAACCTGACCTGGAATGTTTCCAGGGATGGGGCATCTACCACCTCTCTGGGCAACGTGGGCCAGTGTTTCACAACCCTCATGATGAAAAATTTCTTCCTTAGATCTAGTCTAAATCTACCCTCTTGTAGTTTAAAACCATCACCCCTTGTCCTATCGCAACAGGCCCTGCCAAAAAGTCTCTCTTCATCTTTCTTCTAAGCACCCTTTAAGTACTGGACTGCTGCAATGAGGTCTCCTTGGAGCCTTCTCTTCTCCAGGTTGAACAACCCCAACTCTCAGCCTGAGCTCACAAGAGAGGTGTTCCATCCCTCTGATCATTGTTGTGACCCTCCTGTGGACCCGCTCCAACAGGTCCATGTCTTTCCTGTGCTGAGGGCTCCAGAGCTGGACGCAGGACTCCAGGTGGGGACTCACCAGAGTGGAGCAGAGGGGCAGAATCCCCTCCCTTGACCTGCTGGCCACGCTGCTTTGGATGCAGCCCAGGATATGGTTGGCCTTCTGGGCTGTGAGTGCACATTGCTGGCTCATGTGCAGCTTTTCATCCACCAGTACCCCCAAGTCCATCTTGGCAGGGCTGCTCTCAATCCCTTCACCCCCAGTCTCTGTTGACAGCGGGGGTTGCCCTGACGCAGGTGCAGGACCCTGTACTTGGCCTTGTTGAACCTCATGATGTTCACATGGTCCCATTCCTCGAGCTTGTCCAGGTCCCTTTGGATGGTGATAGGCTTGTGAAGTATGTCTTCCCTTTACAGAAGCTTAATGGAGTGCTTCCCGGTATATTTTCCACGTGTCTGCTCATTCTGTTCCTTGCAATGGTGCTTACTGATTTGATGAACAAGGACATCAGGTTTGCTGGTCTGTAGTTCCTCAGATCACCCCTGGAATCCTTTGTAAAAATCAGTCATTCACCGCCTTCCCATCCCCTGACACTGAGACAATTCCCAGTGAGAGGTTATACACTACGGCTCGCAGTTGTGTTATTTCATCCTTCAGTTGGTTTAGAGCTCTTAGGTGAATACCATCTGGTCCTAGTGAGCCGTTAAGTGTTGTGCCGTGGGAAATAGGATCTCTGAAGAGAGAACTCTGTGCTAAGTCCAGTGCATCGTGCTTAAGTGCAAATGTTCACTGCTCTTCCCGTCTTGTTTTGTTTTCCACTCCTAGGTAATTTGAATTCTGTTTTAATAATTTCTGCTTGGCCTTACAGTCAGACAGCCACAACACTTATCAGAATAAAGACTACCTAATGAAAAACTAAACATTATAGAAATGCTGCTCTTTTGATTAATGTCTTTTTCATGCTTCCTTTCCTGCATAGATTGTTTTACCACCTTCTTAAGTTGATGAAAGACTCTTCCAGTGTTCAGCTAGAGAGTTCACGTCATAAGATATGTACCTTAACACAGGATTCTACCTAAGAATAGATTACCAGTCATGTTGAATACCACAACTATGCTGGCACAATGCCATGCTAGAAATACTAGGCGTCTCTTTAAGGAATTAGAACATTTAAATATGAATACAGATAGTAAAGGATGGGAACCATATGTAATCAGCAGTGTGAAGGCAATTACAAGGAAACAAAACAAGAGGGTATGTCAGAAAGTGTGCGAGAACAGAAATTCAACTAGCAAGGTTCCCACTAAAGCTATGTCATTTAATTTAAAGCTTTGAAGCATTTGCTATCATATTTGCAAGGCTCCAGTAATTAATATCTTCTTATATTGCAGTTTGAAGTCTTACAAGAGAATTTAAAGACCTTTTGTGTTTTGGGTGGGCTAATTCATTAGCCTGTTGCATTGGAAACACGCGACATACAGCAATATGTATTCAGGCCTTTATATCTGCAAGGATGGATCAAAGCGTTTACAATTTCTAAATTAGAAACCATTTTTGGATGTTACAGATGCAGATATCCATTACTGCTAAATGTAAGTAACTTTCCTAGCAGACCGCTACAGAAGACTTCAGAACCTCTCAATGTTCAGACATATTATCAATAAAATTCTACATTTTGATAATAGCTCCAGATTCATTTTAACTGTGATCACATGGAGAACAAGTTCCAGCCCTTCCAAAAAGAAGATTCTACACCTTTGTTTAGAAGGTGGATCGGGTGCTTTGAAGTATAGACCTTGAAATTTGGGAGTTTAAAAAAAGGGGGGGAAAAATACCAAACTGTCTTTTGTAGGATTCATGACTCACAATTTAAGAAGCCATATGGTATATGTAACCCACATACAGTAACCCACACATTTTGACTATCTGAAAATTTCGGTTGAAAAGAACAGAGAGGTACCAGTGAAATGATTGACTGAAGTTGTGTATTTCTGTTGTAAATCAGTGCTTTAGAATTAGAAACAAAATTGTGGTTGTGCTTTGAACGTATCTGTATTATCTTTGTAGAATGAACCTTTTTCCATTCCAGAGTCCTGGTATCGCAAACATCCCTACTGTGGCTATTTTTTCACACTGTGGCTGTGCTCTGAAACAAATTAAAAATGTCCCTAGCTACAGAAAAGCACAGTATAATGTATATTAGTGTCTTTCTCGTACATAAAATACTGCAATTCTTTGCAAGCCTCCCAGTCATTTGCAGGCATGGCAGGAGATCTCGTGGGCTTCCATCCTCAGCTGCCATACCCAAATACCGGCGTTTCTGGAATTACCTGTCAGAAGGCTGCTTCTGAAGCTCTCTCATTTCTGTGATTCACTGTGAAGGTTTGACATGTGTGTAACAGGGTTGCAATGTGGGATGTAGCGGAGGAGGAGGAAGAACCCGGCTCAGCAGTTGCGTAGGCACCTGCTCGTGTGCACGGTTTTACTGATGAGAAAATTTCCCAGCAGCAGGACAGAACTGCTGGGAATGATCTGTCCAGCCTTTTGCAAACAAGTGGTTCAAATCCAGAAGGCTCTGGTCTGTGTGCGTATGTGCATTGGAGCTGTTACGACCCTGTGCAGGGCAGTGTAGCCGTACCCTGTGTATCAAGCTGCAGAAGATACCTGGGACGCTGTGATGGAGCTTGTCATGATCTGGGACCCTCTGCACATGGAGTGAGGGATGCCCATGGGGACCTGGAGCCTGACAGCCCAGCTTTCTGTCTCATCAGCTGCAGAAGCAGCAAAGGATATGTGAAGAGTTCTCATCACAGATTGTAATAGCATTTCTCATATCAACTCTCACAGTGAAAAACACCCACTGAGGATGGGCTAGCCAGGAACTCACGTCCATCCTGGCACAGGAGACAACATCTGGTGGCTGTCTCTATGTAGATGCCTATTTTAGTGGAGAAGAGCAGAGTGAGAAGTCATGCCTTGCTCCTTAAAAAGCTCACCCCTCTTTGCTCCATCTCTTCTAAATGGAAAGCAAATTGCCGGCTGTTCACGGGAAAGAGCCTGATGCCTTGTTTCTTTGCAAAATAGCAGCCATTGTATGTCACTCCTTTAAAGCAACAAATAATATACTGTTGTACTGGGTTTG
>NW_010528817.1:582-1317 GCF_000687285.1 Phaethon lepturus | reverse complement strand
GAGAGCACCTTCCACTTCAGAGGAGACAAGGAAAACGCTGGGAAAGCGGTACGGCGAAGGGGAGGACCCCGGACCCCCACCCATCCTGTGCGACACACACCGTGGCTTTGGGGACAGCCCTGCCCCGGGGCTCGCGTGCTGCAGTGCCCTGCTTGCGCCGGCGCTGGCGTGGTGGATGGGCTCCTGGGGAGAGCCGCCGGTGCTCTGCTTCCCTGGGGCTCCCGGAGACGTAAAAACACCCGCTACTAAATTCCACTCGGTGAGTCTTGATATCATGAAGCACATTTGCTGTACAACTATAGCCCAGGCTAATGCTGTTCGGAATAATTAAATTCACATGACAAATGCAGTCACATTAATTTTATTTATCTTGAGTGGGTTAACAGGAACTAGCAATGGAAAAAGTAATTATTTCGCTTCTAGGGTGCTGGGATTGCTGATTTGGAAACCTCTCCGAGACATATTCCTTAAATGTGGAATAGAAGCATGTGAAATGCATGAGGAGCTAATACAGTGCATAAAAATGAACATAATTTCTGAAAAATGGAATTAATGAGCCAATGAGACTGTTTTAATGAGCACAAGGTCTGCAGTAAATGTCACTGTTCCCATGTCTTTACTGTAAATTACAATGTGCGTTTTTAGAAAACGCTGCCTCGACGCAAGCCGGGGGGAAGCTGCTGGAAGGGGCCGGGCTCAGCCCGCGGGGTCCCGGCTTGGGCGGCAGGGGGGCTT
>NW_010528817.1:0-481 GCF_000687285.1 Phaethon lepturus | reverse complement strand
CGCTGCATCTGCCGCCGCGCCCGTGAGGCCAACGGGTCATCGAGCTACCGCGCAAATATTAGCCAGGTCACCGTGGGACTTCGGTGGAGGTTTGGTTTGATCAAAAGCTCAAGCAACTGTTTAATTTCTCTTGTTAAATAAGGTAGGTGAGTGGCAAGGGAAATAACGGCTCTGGGCTGAGCTTCCCCGCTTCGAACAGAAGCTGTGGCTTTGGTACCGCTGAGTTCAGCAGCAGCAGCACCGGCTCCCACCTGCTTGGAGCCAGGTATGGACCAAATAGAACTGATTCATCACCCAAAGTTATTGCACGTTGTCTTCGTCATTTTATTCCCCAGCATGGGTGCCGGGAAGGTTTGCAGAAGGTGGCTCTCCTGGGCAGGGGCAGCGGGGGTTTAATCCGGGCGTTAACTTCCAGCGAGAGCTGGTGGGCAAGAAGGAGGATCCTTCGCTTTGCTCTTCTGATCTCTCCGGGAAGCTGCAG
>NW_010528816.1:0-1276 GCF_000687285.1 Phaethon lepturus | reverse complement strand
CAGTACCCACATGGCCACTCTGCACCCCAGCCCTGCTGCTTCTCCGGTGAGTCCCGGCGAGCCCCCGTGCCCCACCGTGGTCCTGTCATGTCCCCCCAACACCGGCACTTTGGAGTGGGGAGGGGTTGCCATTGCCAAATTGCCCGCAGCTTGTTTAACTGAGAATTCGATTTATCGTGTGGGGAGTTTGGCCTGAGCTCCCTTCCTTTCCCGGGCTGGGGACTCATGCCCTTATGTCTGTCTGTCTGTCTGTCTGTACATTCCCTCCCCCAGGGGTGAAAATCCTGCCCATTCCCGTGCTCTCCAACAACTACAGCTACCTAGTCATCGACACTGGCTCAAGCCGGGCAGCCGTCATCGACCCCTCTGACCCACTGGCAGTGCAGGTGAGACCGCCACAGCCCCCCCAACCCAGTGTTTGGGTGTCCCCGGGTGAGTGGGTGGCATGTCTCTGGCTTTTTGGGGGTAAATCTGCCCCTAATCTGCAGTCATTAGTGCCCAGGGCAAGGGTGGAGGGACTCATCCAGCACCTGGGGAGCTGGGGAGCGTTAGGGGGAGACTGGTACTCAGGGACTGTGTCCGCCTCAAATCTCTCTGTTTTGTCCCCCCCCCCATTTCCAGGCTGCCATTGAAGAAGAGGGGGTGATGCTGGAGGCCATATTCTGCACCCACAAACACTGGTAAGGGGCAAGAGAGGGCCCTGGGGGGGCTTGGTGGCTGCCGTGGAGGGTGCCCCAGCTGAGGTGACCCCCAGCCCTACCCCACGTGGGGAGGGGGTGATATGGAGGGGACACATTTAGGGGTGCTGACCTCCCTGTGTGCAGGGACCACAGCGGCGGGAACGCGGCGCTCCGCCAGCAGCACAGCTCCTGCAAGGTGTACGGCAGCACCCTGGATGCCATCCCAGAGCTCACCAAGTGAGTCCTGCACCCTGCATCCCCCCCTCCAGCACCCCTCTAAATTTGGGGGGGGCTTTACCCCCAACCACCCACTAGTCCATCCCCCAAATGTCACATTGCCCCCTTCATGGGCAGAGACCAGGCATGCTCATGGCACTAGTGCACCGGGGAAGGGTTGCATGGGGAGGTGGGTGTTTTGAGGTGTTGGGCAGGGGGGCACCCTGAAGTTGCAGCCCTGTGCCCGGCGCAGCCCGCTTGCGGACAGGGAGAAAGTGAGCGTGGGCTGCCTGACCTTCGAGGCGCTCGCCACGCCCGGCCACACCGTGGGCCATATGGTGTACGTGCTGGACGGGAGGCCCTTCGGCCGCCCCCCCTGT
>NW_010528815.1:0-1167 GCF_000687285.1 Phaethon lepturus | reverse complement strand
ACCAGCTCTATTCTGGCTGAAACCAGGACAACCTCCCATCAGCAGGGAGGTGTTTAGTCATTTCCGGGAAAGCAGGGCTTCATCACACGAAACAGTTACTTGGGAAGACAAACGCCATGTTGTAGTTTAACCCGGCAGGCAACTAAACACTATACAGCCGTTAGCTCACTCCCCTCCCGGTGGAATGGGGCAGAGAATCAAAAAAAGGTAAAACTAGTGGGTTGTGATGAGAACAGTTTAGTAGGACAGAAAAAGGAGGGATAATAATAACAACAACAACAATTATTATTATTATTGTTATTGTTATTATTGTTATTTTTTAAAAAGCATATCCAAAATAAGTGATGCACAATGCAATTGCTCACCACCCGCTGACTGATGCCCAGCAAGTCTCTGAGCAACAGCTGGCCCCCCCGGCCAACTCCCCCCAGTTTAAATGTTGAGCATGATGTCATATGGTATTGAATATCCCCTTGGCCATTTTGGATCAGCTGTCCTGGCTATGCTCCCTCCCAGGTTCTTGTGCACCCCCAGCCTCCTCGCTGGTAGGGCAGTATGAGAATCTGGAAAGTCCTTGACTTAGTGTAAGCACTGCTTAGCAACAACATCAGTATGTTATCAACATTATTCTCATCCTAAATCCAAAACACAGTACTATACCAGCTACTAGGAAGAAAATTAACTCTATCCCAGCTGAAACCAGGACAGTATCCACTCCTTATTCTATACCATCTATGCCATGCCCAGGTCCCACGCTTTCCAATATATCCCTATTAATCACCATCACCTTTCCCATCTTTTGATATATACAAACAGATATCATTCCCTTAGCCCATGGGCCATCCCTCTAAAATGTCCATTGAGATCTTTTTTCTCCATGACTTTGGGCCCCATCTGTCATAAAAGTCTTTCAGGGCAGGAGAGATGATGCGTAGTGTTGGACTGTGGCATGCTGAAGCCAGTTCTGGTTCCATCACCACTGCAATTGTCTGGTTCTATTGTCACTGCACTGTGCGTGGTTTCATCAAAATTCATTCTTCATTAATAAGACTGATTCTTACTGGAATCTGGCTGTCGATTTGGCATAGAGCAATCATAGTACTGATGACATATAGCATTATATAGCAATTAATACTATACAATTCAAATCATTGGCTGTTCTCACCC
>NW_010528814.1:319-1492 GCF_000687285.1 Phaethon lepturus | reverse complement strand
CTGGGGCAAAGGGCTGACTGCTTTCAGTTACCACACACAGCGTCCTGTGAGGAGCACGGGATGCTTACGGGTCCGGTGGGCCCTGGGGTTAACAGCCACTTGCCTGAGCACACTGCAGGCTAAAGCCTTCCTGGGAATTTCCATGCCAGGCAGCGGATCACCGCTGTAAATCTGCTCCCTCTCTCTCTCTGCCTCTCATTTACATATTTTTTCTTTCATCTTGCAGAAAAAATACCGGCTTTGACGAGCCCCTTCCCCAGGGGACAGCCTGATTAAACTGGGGCTACTCAGAGGTGGCTGATGTGGTCTCACAGACCCAAGCCAGCTCGAATCGCCCGTGACAGAGGAGCTCAGCATGCCCCACGAGCCCCCGGCTCGGCAGGGACTCTGTGAAGTGCCGGGGGTCCCCACGCACGGCATCTCCCCACGGGCCGGGGCGGCTGCACCGGAGCTGAGAGGACGTCCCTGCACACGCGTGTGCACACGTGTGGGCACTTGCTACAGGGAGGCGTTCGCCACCCTCCAGCAAGACGGGGTCTCTGCGCTGCCTCTGCTCCACTTCTGCTTCCCTGCTGCGGTGATCACCCCCACCGGCCGGCTCGCAGCCCCCCGCAGCTCTTGCCACTGCCAGCGATTGGGAAGGTGCCGGAAGGTGCCCTCTAAGAACGAGGAACCCCGCAAGCCTGGTGAGTGGGAATTCGCAAAGCACCGAGAGGCACAGGCACCGCAAGCCTGCGGAGCTGAAGGACGGAACAGGAAAGGGGAAGGGTGCTTCAGAGCAAAGGCTGGGGGATCCTCTGACACCCACAGGGAGCACGGAGGCTGCTGAGCCGCTGCATGATGAATGAGAAGCCCAGAGATTACAATAATTTTGTTAAAGAGTTCTTAGCTCAGCTCTGCTTTTCTGATTAATGGGATTTTGTGGAGAGTGCAGGGAAAGGTCATCTGACGCGTGTTCAAGAGCTGATGACATTATTCAGCTCTGCCAGGGAATTGCTACTCCTAAGTACCCGTGGATGTGCTTCACCAGCAGCTACAAGGTGCTCTGCGCAGCGCAGCCCCAGTCGCATCGCTCCAGCTGCACCGGGGCGTGCCGAGCACTTTCGCAGGGATAAGTACATGTTTCAGCCCAGGCTTGTACCCGGCTCTGCAGAACGAGGTGGCACAGCCGCC
>NW_010528814.1:0-309 GCF_000687285.1 Phaethon lepturus | reverse complement strand
CGCGCCCCCCCCCTCCCCCTTCTGGGAAGGGCCGTTCAGTGAGGAACTCTCTGGCTGAGTCCCTGCCACAGGCCGGTATGCGGTGCAATATATACCTTACACAGCGCCGGTGCGTGTCCGGCGGGTCCATACCTGCCTGATCCCCTGCTGCGGCTGACTGTGCCGCCCGGCGGCTCAGCTCCCACGCACCGAACGCGACTGGTTTGGCACAGGGGACATCCCTTTGGCAGAGGGATGGGTGGGATGTCTCCTCGAGAGCCCTTCGCCTCCTGGGCCCCGCGTGGGGAGGCGAGTGCCCGGAGAGCCCTG
>NW_010528813.1:0-688 GCF_000687285.1 Phaethon lepturus | reverse complement strand
TGGCAGCACTCGCCGGGGCGGGAGCATCGCGACGGCACGGTTTGGTTAAGCGTGGGAAGTCGAGCCCGCAGGGCAGGAGGCCGGCTGGGCTGAGCAGGGATCTGCTGCTAGGACACAGGTGGAAAAGGAAAGAGTACGGACGTTGGGAGCAGGGCCAGGCGACACGGGAGGACTACAGAGATGCTCTTCACCGCTGTAGGGAGAAAATCCACGCGGCCAAAGCTCGATCAGTGTTCAAGCTGGCCAGCGCTGCCAAGGACAGCAAAAAGAGCTTTCAGAATATGTCAACGGTAAGAGGAGGATCAGAGATGACATCGGTTTGTTGCCTGACGAGGTCGGTCACCTCACAAATAGGGACGCAGACGAAGCGGAGATGTTTAATGCCGCCTTCACCTCCTTCCTTAACACTGATGATAGGCCCTGCGAGCCCGGCGCCGCGTTGGAAGAGCGCGGCTGGGGGAATGGCAAACTCCCAGCCACCCCTGCCCGTGTTCGAGACGTGCTGCTCCAGCTGGATGCGCATGAGCCTGCGGGGCCTGATGGGGTTCATCCCAGGGTACTGAAAGAGCTGGCCGATGACATCGCGGGACCTCTCTCCATAGGTTTTCAACGGTCTTGCAAGTCTGGAGAGGTCCCAGTGGACTGGAAGCTGGCAAATGTCCCAGTTTTCAAGAAGGGTAAGAAGGAA
>NW_010528812.1:3230-3480 GCF_000687285.1 Phaethon lepturus | reverse complement strand
GGTTGCCAGAAAAGCGACGCCAGACAAGGTGGAGGGGGGAGGAGGGATTTTCCCCGCGATAATTCGGTCTCGATTTGTTAAAGCGCAACTTCCTAGGGCTAATCATTAGAGAGCTTTCCACCCGACGTCTTATTCCTCCTTCTCTTTGCAGAAGGTTGGCCCCCCATTAGAAAGGCAATCGCTGCTCCCAAAAAATCTCAGTTTTCCCTAATCTCTTCAAACTAGCAGGTTTTCCGCCCAATACTTAGTG
>NW_010528812.1:0-2802 GCF_000687285.1 Phaethon lepturus | reverse complement strand
CTCCGTCCCGCGGCGAGTCTCACCCCAGCAAAGAGCTGGTGGCAGCTTGCGAAGATTCAGGTGTCTGTTTTTAGGAAGAATATGAAGAATGCTTCATATTTTTTTTTATATATATATATATAGGAATATATATTGCTTGGAGCCTGGGGGGAGGAAAAAAGCGAAAACCTTGAAAAGCAAGCTGACAACCTAAAGGAAAATAGTTTCTCTAATACTACCTCTTTGGGCTGTTAAGGGTAAAAAGTGAATATACTGATCCAGTCTCTTCAAAGGCGAGGAGGGGGTTGCGCCGGGAGGGTACTGGTGCAAAACGGCCTTTGTTAAATGTCTCTGAGTGGCTCAACACATTCAGCCAGGAAGGTGTATTGATCCGCAGAGGATAAACACGGTTTCATTATCTCATTCGTGGAAACAGTAACCAGGTTTCCCCGAAAGCGCTGCGAAGGGGCAGGCTCGGGGCGCAAAAGCGGTGGGGGACGAGGGCAGGGTCCAGCCATGAATGTCACCTTCCCTCCTCTCCACGAAGACCCCGGCGCAGGAGACTTCCCTTGGATGGGGAAGCCGATGCTCCCTTTTCCAAGTAAAGAACCCAAAAGGGAAATAAAATCCACTTTTTTGGGGGGGCAAAATCTTCTGGGTTCATCTTGCTCCTGGCTGGATGGAGCAAAGCCGTAGGAGCTGCCTGCAGTAGCTGGCAGGTAAACCATGTGTAGAAGTAGGCACAGGGAGGCGAAGCAGTGTTGTGATAAGTTTGTTTCTGGTCGATATGGGGTTTGCTAGACATAAAAGTACCTTTTCTTGTCTTGGTGTTTTAGAGCTTTAATAGAAACCTAAAATAAATGACAGTGTTCAACCAAGAGAGGGAAATCGAGGGAAGCGATGCTCTGATTTAAGATAAAAGCAATACCTTCCTTTTCTAGTGGCACGGGGTTCTTGATTCTGTGACCATGGTAAAATTGTTAACAATTTGTTCAGAAATCAGGATGAAGTAGGGAACACACATGGACAGTCTGCCCCCCTGAAGGTCCTAATTTCAATATAAACATCTGAATAAAATGCAACCTCTCCCTTTTTTTTTCCTTTTTCTTTTTAGTATAACGTTCTTTAGTAACAGCAAGCCACCTAAGGGTCAAACCCCTGAAAGTAATTGAATTCCAGAACAATGATTTCTGGTAAGCGTGGCTGTTCTTTTTTTTAAACACTGCGAAAAAACACTGCCTTAGTCTGCTGCAGCTGTTCACATTTTCCAACAGCACCCATGAAAGGGGAGTTTTGCCCCTGTGAGGGTGGATTTGCTAATTGATTAATGGCCCAGGGAACAAAGAAGGAGGGAAAGTAATCATGTTTCCCCAGGTCCCATGACAGCAGCTCTCCTCCCTCACCATTAACGATAAAAAAAAAAATAGCCCAGCATGCCGGCACCGCTGCACTGAGGCTGGTGCCTGGAGTAAGGGGAAAGGGCTGAAATCCCACCAGTTTTGGCAATAAAACATTCCCACTGTGACTTGCACCCGGGAATAGTCTGGAGCCAAACCCTTGGTTGGTGGAGGTGGGAAAGTGCCCTGTGCAAAAAGGTGTTTAGATGTCCTCAGGCCAAGGGAGGGAGGAGAGAAGAGAGGAGAGAAGAGGTGCTTGGAAAATTTGGGGCCAGAAAGCCTGTTTTACCATGCCTGGGATTTGTCGTGTTGGGATTTATACCGCTCATAGCACAGAGGTATGATTTCTGTCTCCACCCCAGGGAAGCCCAGCTGATGGAGGAAAGCTCTCCCAACAAGGCCTATTAAATTAGCTGTGAATGACTTCGGGCTGGTCATTAGTAGGAAGGACCTAATTTCTAAAAGTAATGCTACAAAACCAGATCTGGGTGGTGTGTTGGGTCGTCCGTGTGGGCGTCCAAGCCCCGAGCGTGCAGCGTTGTCCAGCCCCAGCCTCCGACGCTCCTCCTGAATCAGGAGTGGAGACGCGCAGGGCAACTCAGGCTGGAGGTACCCGGGGGTGGGGGTCTCCAGCCGGACCCTGCTCCCAGCAGGACCAGTGCCGCAGCTGCAGCAGGATGCTGAGGGCTGTGGCCCAGGCAAGTCGGGGCATCCCCGGGATGCGGATCCTCCACTGCTCGCATGGGGAAGGGCTGTTTCTTCGGGGCCAGATGGGCTTTCTTTGAAGGCAGCAGCGTGTGGAAGCACTGGGCACAGACCATCGTTAAGACACCCCCTGAGAACACGGCGACCGATTTTTCTGGCACTTTCAAAAAAGGCGTGGAAGTCTCCAACGCTGGATTTCGCAGCGGCTGTGATGAATACCTTGCACAGCCTTGAATGCTCTTGCTCCCTTATTCCTAGTGGATTGCTTGAGCGTATCCTGGAGCACACCGATGTCTAGACATGCTGGTCTAGAGCCTAAAAAATTTGCAGGACGCCTTACGAGAAGAGCCCAGAAGAGCTCGCCTGGTCTTATCTAACGAGGCAGAAGCCGAAGAGGGATATTGCTCCTGCTGTAAATGCATCAGCCGGGAAGATGCTCGATTCCCGTCCGTCGCCCAGCCCCATGGCTTGTGCTCACTGCTCCACATGAAACCACCACCTGGAGCGAGATGTTACTGGAAATGACTCTTCCCTGGAGGAGAGGTAGAGAGACATATGGCATTTAAGACACTGCACGCAGACGCAGTCAAAGCAGCAGCCGCGGAGCCACCCACCCCGCAGGGAAGTGCAGCATGAAATGGTGCCATCGGGGGGGCAGGGAGGAACAAAAAAGGCTCTGACTCTACTCATCTATCTAGGTCGCGGCTGGGGACAGGCTAGA
>NW_010528811.1:0-881 GCF_000687285.1 Phaethon lepturus | reverse complement strand
CGACAGCCGGCGTATCGCGATACCCGCCACGTCGCGGTACCTGCCGCAGCGTGGTACTGCCACGTCGCGACAGCCACGTCACGCGACAGACAACACGTCGTGATACCCACCATACCGCGGTACCCGCCGTGTTGTGACGGCCACCATATTGTACGACACCCAGCTTGTCACGATACCCACATCACTGTATTGATACCCATCATGTTGCGATACCCACCATGTCACGATGCTGCCGTGTCACAACAGCCACCATGCGATAACCACCATGTCGTGACAACCATCACATTGTCATACTCGCCACATTGCGCGATACCCAACATGCCACGACAGCCACATCACGATAGCCACCACATCGTGATACCCACCATGTCACAATACCTGCCATATCATGATAGCTGCCACGTTGTGATACCCACTACGTCGTGCAATAGCCATGTCACGATACCCAACACACTGCGGCGCCTGGCAATGGCACCGCTCAACCCAGCATGTCATGACCGCCAGAGCGTCGCGACAGCCAGTCAGGGCACTGTGAAACCCAGCACGTTGCAATATCGCAACAGCTGGTCGCGGCACTGCGATGTCACGAATCCCATCACATTGCAATACCCAGCATGTTGCAATGCCCAGCAATGCCCGGCATGTCGTGATACCAGCCCGTAGGCACCAAGATATCTGGCATGTCACAATACTCACCATGTCACGATACCCAGTCATGGCGCTGCAGTACCTCCTGACCGCAGCATCACGATACCCACCATGTCGTGATACCCACCATGTTACGATACTCGCCCACAGCACCCTGATACCCACCGTGTCACGATACCTGGCTACAGCACCATGCTACTCACCACATTGTGATACTCACCTTGTCACGATAC
>NW_010528810.1:0-1585 GCF_000687285.1 Phaethon lepturus | reverse complement strand
GGGGGGGCGGGTGGCTGGTGCTTTTTGGGGTGCTTGACCCCCTGTTTGCAATAAAAAAGGGTGTGTGGGGAGGGTGTTACCGCCTTGACCTCGCCCCTAAGCAGGGCATGGAGGGGGGAGCTTCACCTTGGTACTGCCTGAAGTGGGGTGCAGTGGTTTGGAGACCCCGCTGCTGGCTCTGGCTGCTGCAGAGTGAATGTAGGTTAAAATAAAGGGTGGAGAGGGGAAAAAGTAGGTTACGAAAAACACAGCAGCAGCTGCCTGGAAAAAGAGATAGGAACTGTGTCGGGTTCTTAGTTTTTCTCCTTTTCCTCCCCCCCCCACCCCGGAGCTGGAAAATCACAGGGCTCCCAGCCAAATACCTGCATCAGCCGGGATGCTGCAGTGAGGGGCTGCACCCCAAAACGGGCCTGGAGCGTGATGCCACCCAGGCTTTGCGTGACAGCGATGCCTCTGGGATCATTTGACTTTAATATTGGAGTTTTGCGATGGTTGGGTTGTTCCCGCAGCTCTGAGGGGACCCCAGGGTGACGTGATAACGCTCCGTCTGCCGGACACTCCCCCCTTGTCCCAGAGCCGTTCCCCAAAGTATTTCTGAACAGTTGCTCCTTTTTTTTTTGCCTGTTGAGCTGCAGGAGCCATCAGCCAAAACCCAGTTCCCCCAGAGCGAGGGGAAGCCCTCGCTAACTGGGAATAAAAAGATCTGGTGGGATCTGGGGAGGTGAGGGGGGTTATGGGGCTGGTGGGGGTCGGCATGTCCCCAAAAAGCAGCCGGCTCTGGTGCTGGTGGGGTTACTTTTTGGTTTCCTCTGGTTCTTGGCAGGGAGAAATTCTGTTGGTTTTAGTTTTCCCCGGGAGTTTCAGGGCTCCTCTCAACCGTGCCAGGGCAGCCGGGCATCCGGCGGCGGGTCTGTGCCTGCGTTCCCCCATCCCCACCTGGGATGTCCCTGAGCTGCCCCCCAAAATGGGTGCTGAGTCCTGGGGTGGCCAAGCTCCAGTGACAACCAGGAGCTGACACCCCCAGGTCCTTGTACCTCCTACATCCCCGTGGCAGAGCTTGGTCTTCTAAGGGATGTCCTTAATCCTTGGATTAAGCTTGGCCTTAGATCTGCTTTATCCAGGGCCAGCCCTGTTCCCGGTGGGGTTTTAAATCTCTTTGTCTTGAAACAATGAGCCAGGATGTTCCGGCAACCCGGGACGTGTGAGCTGTGCCGGCCCGTGGCATCGCTCGGCCACGGCTCCCCGCCACCCAACCACCGGGGGGCTTAGGCCCTCGCAGCTCCTTCGCCAGCAAAGCAGCACCCCGAACATCTCGGGGTGTCCCTAAGGTGCTGCTATTAAATACCACTGCCCCGAAGGATTAAAATGCATCATGTAAGGCTTAAACTCGAGTTTTATTAGCGCTGGCTTACAGGGTGGGGGGCTTGCACCGGTTTCACCCTCCCTCGAGGGGGCACCTCCCAAGTCCGGGGCGGGGGTTTGGGAGATGTCCCCGTGGGATGCCAGTGCCCTGGGACAATGCTTAGGGGGGAGGTGGCACATGGTGGGGCGCAGGCTGGCCGGGGCGATGGCGGCAGCTGGCTCA
>NW_010528809.1:0-1600 GCF_000687285.1 Phaethon lepturus | reverse complement strand
TTTTGACCATTTTTCAGGTATCTTTACAGCCCGACTGCCACCCACGCGTGCGTATTCCGCCGCCACCCCAGCACGCTCTCTGCAGTAACACCTCTTCGTCGAAAACAGCCGCTTCAGTGCCTGCGCTGGGGGAACCCATTAGGGTGAAGGACCTCAGGAGGTGATTACTTTTTTAAACCTTTGCCTTTTTGAGAGGTAAGTAGGCTTTTTACATCGTTTGCCTAGCTCAACCATAGGTCATCAATTTTATTTTTATTTTAAGCCGGCAGAAGCCCTGCTGGCTCTGCAGGGGCAGAGCCGGCTGCAGACCATGTACCTCCCCTGCGAACGTTCCCTGAGCCTGCACTGGGCTGCAAGACCCTCAGTGACACCTCCCGACTCAGCTCCTGCCACCAACGCGCGCATTCTTGTAATTGCTAGTGATGTTTAATGCATATCATGTTAAATTCTTTTTTTTTTTGTCTTAACTATGTCAAGGAGTTAACTTTCTGTCACTATACAAATTCTGCAAGCGCGTCTGCCGCTGGCAGAACAAAAAGCCCGAAAGAAACAAGCAGTTCCGCCACCAGACAGTAAAACGGTCTACGAAGTCTGCTTATCCGGAGACTTACTGATTGTGGGATTAGAGCTGGTTCCGCGTGTCATCTGCGTGAGACCGTGGCGCGATGCCGTCCCGGGCTGGGAATCATCCGCTGTTTATTCGGCTCCTGTATTTGCTTTATGCACGTGCCCTACGCGTTGTGTCAAAATTCTTTCTGTTGTTAGAGATTTATTCCATTTCTTTCCTAGAAGGATTCTCCGTGCTCAGGTTTTGTCACAAATGATAAAGATTGAAGGAACCGTTGTATGGCAAAGACGCTAAGACCCTGGCGATGAATTTTGTGCGCTTACACGGCTGCAGCGCTGCCTGATACACCGAATACCAAGAACACGTCTGCTTATCCTGCGTCCAAGCACAGATACCCATAGTTTAAGCACTGAGTCCAGGCACTCCGTGCGAAGAAAAGCTCAGTAGCGTCAATCCCAAGACTTCATAGTACAGACCCGGCCAAGGAGTTCTGGACAGTGCGGTTCGTGAGGGCTGATGACATAAAATGCATACAATAATGCGTAAAAACATCAATGTAAACAGTACATACTTCAAAGGATTTGTTGGGGAAAACCCAACACGCCAACTTTTTCTCTGTTTTGCAATATTTTAGTGCCAAATCACCGTGCTGGAGATGTGTCCATCCCAGCGGACAGCCGGGGTGCGTAACCAGACTGCCTCCCCACTGCTACGATGCAGAAAATAATCCTCACGGTTCACATTTTGGGGCTCAAGGGAGACCAGGGCCTCAAGGAGAACGTGCCGCTGGCTCCCCAGGTACGGCACGATGCACAGGGAGCATCGCCGGGGAAGTGCGGGGAGACGTCAATTAAATAAGCCACGGACGCAAGGACGTATTTCAGCCACGACGATCAGATCCAAGCTGAATTCCCAAACCCCCCAATAAAGCACGAATGTTGACTTTTGCTAATGATCTACAGGAGCAGTTTAAGACCTTTGCAATAAATGGCGCCTGGGGGGCTGCCGGCGGTGCTGCGGGCCGCAGGGCCG
>NW_010528808.1:514-1107 GCF_000687285.1 Phaethon lepturus | reverse complement strand
ATTTTATATTTTTAAAATAAAATTAAATCCAAGAGGAAGATGGCACAAGGTGGGGAGCGCTGGGGAGCAAAAGAGGTGCCATCCTGACAGACGGAAGACAGCGATGCAGGAGAAAGAACAGCAGTGCGGTGGGGTTTGCAGAGGACTTTTTTTGGGAAGGTGCCCCAGGCAGGAGAGGTGGTGTGGGCGCTGGTGGTGGTGCTCAGCTGAGGGTGCAGCATGTGGGCCATGCCAAACTGTGTGGGCGATGCCCAACTGCCTGGGTGAAGCAAACCTGCCCGGGTGATGCAGACCCACGGGCACCCGTGGGCGCTGCAGAGATGCGGCGCTGACCCGCCATGCTGGGGGACGTTTTGTACGCAGAGGACAACACGCCATGCAGGTCCCCGAGAGGTGGGACGGGCAAATATCGAGTGATGTGATGAGGAAAGGGCAGGCAGGAGAACCGGCCAAGGGGGAAAGAGGGTGGACGGAGGAGCCCCGGCAGCACAGGGGTGGAAAGGTGCGGAGCCATCCCCGCTGCCTCGCAGGAATAGAAAAGCTACTGCCAGCCCCCGGCACCTATGGGAGGCCACGCCGGCGCTGCCGGAGGG
>NW_010528808.1:0-483 GCF_000687285.1 Phaethon lepturus | reverse complement strand
CC
Organism: Phaethon lepturus; assembly: GCF_000687285.1. NCBI lineage: Eukaryota > Metazoa > Chordata > Aves > Phaethontiformes > Phaethontidae > Phaethon > Phaethon lepturus. The sequence goes on along the minus strand of NW_010528808.1, from coordinate 481 downwards.
CCTTCTCCTTCGGCTGGCAGGCCAGGCACCGCCACGCCACCCCATTTAGCCAACAAAATTCAAAGCATTCGCGTCCAGTAAATTGGATTATCGCCCTTTTGTTGGAGTAAGATGAATGACTTTCCAAATTCCCGGTCTGTTTACCTTGGCTGCGCTCGAATCCTGTGAACTCGGCTTCTGATAACTGTGTTAGAAAGAGGGATATGTGGAAAAAAGATTGGAATAGAAATGTGTAATCACCAAATGGCTTTCTGGTTGGCTTTTGTTTTATGTCAGAGCTCAGAGTCCCTCCATAATTACCTTCATTACTCTTGACCCGAGAACAAACTCAAAGGCACTTTTAAAAGAGATTAATAAAAGGATTTCTGAGGAAGAGAAAGCATTGCAAAGCATTTTCATGTCTGTCCCCTGTAAATTGAATCAGACATCCGTGCGGCAGCCAGAGCTGTCTGGCTGCCTCCCGCCCGGCTCCGTCCCCGCG
>NW_010528807.1:0-3583 GCF_000687285.1 Phaethon lepturus | reverse complement strand
GTCCCTTCCAACCCAAACCATTCTAAGATTCCATCATTTGTTGGGTAATATACAACAATTATAAGAACTAAGCATTCCATTGTATCTTACTAGGTTCAGACTTGTGTTTTTATTAACAGGGAAAGTGACTTTTCTGTAAAAACAGTGAATTTTGCTAAATGATAGTGTACTTACCATTTACAAAGTGAAACACTTAAAAGCCCTGCAATGAATAAAGGACATATGAAATCTTACACTTGCCACATGATAAAAGAAAATACACTGACCTCTATTTTAATGGTATCCTAGAATAACACACTCACCATACATTTGTTCTCAAAGCTTCTCTCTGAGACAAGGACATGTCATTTTTAGTCAGTGGGAAACTGAGGCAGAAAGCAACAGATTTGGAAAGACACCCCACTTTGTAGACGCAGTGGAGACACATGATCGCTCTTAGCTTCTATGCCAGAGGGAGTCCCTAAAGTCCCATAAAGCTATATTTGCAGCCCATAGTAGTGCAAGCAAGAGGGTGATAAATACACTCGTGCTCCCTGATTGAGCTCCACATGCAGGTTCCTGGAAGCAGAACATATGTAGCTCAGAAGGTGCCTTTAAAGGTACCTTCCAACCCAAACTATTCCATGATTCTATGACCAAATTTAAAGGCACACAGACACTTGAATAAAGCTTATACACTTATCAAGGGGGGGGGGGGGGGAAACACCACACAAATCTAATTTATTTTTTTAGCTCCTAAGGCCCAAGTTCAAATGACAACTGATACTTCAGATTTCTTTTTTTGTTGACTTGCTTTTGTGTGAGGTACCAGAATAGAAAAGTAAATGGCTAAGAGGGATGGGACAGGTACATGCACTCGCTATATGCTAAATGTGTTTCCTCATTTATTTATTTCTTTCACACTATTACACCTTGCATGTAATAAAAATAGGTAAAATAGGTAAAACTTTTTCAGATAGAAAGTATTTGCACCTTCTTTAGTAATCAGAATGATCAGAGACCAATACTGAGGACTATATCCTCCTCCAGTACTTTGCGAATTCAAATCCAAGCTAAACATTCAACAAGTCTCATTCATCTCTCACCTTTTCTCCTCTGTCCCACTACCAAATTTCTAGCAACCAGTGAATATGGAAGTAAACAGACATAGACATCACTTTGCCAGCCTTTAACTAGAACAAGTATAGGAAGGACACTTTTCAAGCAGACTACCCTGAGCTATCACATCATTCAATGCCAAAAAGGAGCAGATGTCTACAACTGCAAAGCAAAGTTCTATGTTAAAGCTTCAGGACAGAATATGATAAATAATATGTTTGATGGAAGCTATACAATTAACACAGATTTGGTTTGTTGAACTCAGCAATTTCAAAGTCATTAGTTTTGAAAGGTTGAAATCTAGAATTATAAACTTAGGATCTTGATTGAGGTTTTATTTTGAGATAGTACATCTGCTATCCTTGCCATGAGTTTAAAACTGTGTGAGGGAGAAAAGCTTCCAAGTTGCCTTTCTAAGCCTCCATGTCAGATAATCTCCTTAAGAACTGCCTTGGGTATATTTTAGTAACTTACTGCTTTATAACATCAAGAACACTTTCCAAAAACAGACCAAGTTACACATACCTTGAGCACCTTTTTGTGTCACATGATTTTGAATGTATTGTTCATTGAGTAGGATATACAAAGAATCAACATAAAAAGGATTTCGCCACTATCAAAAGTAGAATCATTAAATTTCACAGGCCTTAGAATCTTAATATGCAATGTACATAAATTAGAATTTAGAAAAACTAATAAGTATTTTTAAGTAAGCCACTCCTATTATTTCACCCCCTTAACATAATCTCCACTGAGTAATGAGGCCATATGCAAAGCACAGTCTCAAATTTCAAATAAACAAAATAAGTAGGTAATCTACATTTCCAAGATTTCAAAATCAAACAATTTAAAATAACTGTAAAAGCAATCTTCTCCATTTAACTTCCATCTACAAACTGAGTGTTTAGAGAAGATCCTAAATTAAAACTATCAAGAAAACTCAGAACATTGCATGTAGAGAAATAGAGAAAAATACAGGATTTTTTTTATCTCCTTAACCTGATTTCAGGAAGTAGACTATAGCAAAATATTATCAACAAATATTAGAGACTGACTTAGAGAAAATAGAAAGGAGAAGTTTTGACTGTATGCCATGTGTTCTGGGATAGGAAAACAGGATATGAAACCTGCCTAACTTCTAAATTACTCTAACATCAACTTTAAACAAACCACCTCACCTGTTCTGAAGATGAGGACATATTCTGAAGATGGGGGGGAGATAGTACAAAAGAGTAAACAAACACCTCTTCTTACACAAGTAAGGAGATACAAAAACCACAAAGAAATTGAAGGAGAATGTCTATGGTTTATAAATCGTGTACAGCTCATCTAGAGAATTAACTGACAATAAACTGTTACAGGTTTAAAAGTTCTGCAAGATTTAGAAAAAAAACCCAGGAAATTTTAAGAAAAAGGCATAAAAATAAAAAGGACATTAAAAATCCTAAGACAGAGAAGAGTAAAAGTCACAGAGCTGTAGGACAAACCAATCTGGAAGTATATTGGAAACCTCAGAATTGGTCACTCCATAAGCACCTTTCCCAGGGCTTGGGAAGGTTTTGCATCTGTTTCTGAAGCATTTGGTACTAGCAACTATTTGAGATAGGAATTTTCATACAGGAATAAACAAGTATTCCAGTAACCTATGTTTCTAAAAAAAAAAAAACAAACCCAAATAAAATAGCAGCAAAATAAATAGCAATAAGAAAAGTATCCATCCTCCAAGTTTACTTTTCAACTGACTCCAAATCTCTGCACTCCCCAGGCAGCTGTTATTCCTGTATATAACATCCTGGACTAAATAAAAGGTAATCTGAGAGAATGGAAGTAATAACTACAGTCTTAAGAATTACTATGACACTAGTCTTTTCAGAAAACTTACTCTTCTTAGTATTATAGTGATTTTACCAAGTGCCACTATAATCAAAGATAATTTCTAAAAGCATGATTCAAGAACATTTAAAAAGCATACATAGGCTAGAGTACTGCTACTAATTTGTCATTCAACTGCTGTTTTATCCTTGACTTGTCCTCTACTGAATGACAAATCTCATGTTACCAAAAGGAACAGCTTAATTATCAACCAAAAGACTTATCAAACATAATTCTCAGCATTAAATAAACTGCATTGCATGAATACTATTCTCCCTTAAATAAGGGCTTCCACATGAGATCTGAAGGGATAGCACTGAATGCTTGAACACATGACGCTAATCAGAATTCTCCATCCTTATGGAAAAAATTCTGAAAACTGATTCATAAAAACAAGAAAACATACATAAACACACACAAGCATACTGATTTCAGTAAAACTGAAGAGATCTCTCAGTTTCATGATCAAATTTGTGGTCAAAGTCAAATACAAAGATTGATTCCAAACTCAAACAAGGGCACTTACCTGGGACATCTAAGAAAGGACTTTGAACCTAATTTCCTACGTCCCAGGTTAACACTCTGTATTGGGTCTGGCTGAGATGGAGTTCAT
>NW_010528806.1:0-4677 GCF_000687285.1 Phaethon lepturus | reverse complement strand
CAGCGTGGCCAGCAGGTTGAGGGAGGAGATTATGCCCTTCTGCGCTGGTGAGACCCCACCTGGAGTCCTGCCTCCAGCTCTGGAGCCCTCAACACAGGAAAGACATGGACGTGTTGGAGCGGGTGCAGAGGAAGGTCACCAAAATGATCAGAGGGATGGAACACCTCTCCTAGGAGGACAGTCTGAGAGAGTTGGGGTTGTTCAGCCTGGAGAAAAGGCTCTGGGGAAACCTGATTGTGGCCTTCCAGAACTTAAAGGGGGCTTGTAAGAAAGATGGGGACAGACTTTTTAGCAGGGCCTGTTTCGACAGGACAAGGGGTAATGGTTTTAAACTGAAATAGTGTAGATTTAGACTAGATCTAAGGAAGAAATATTTCACCATGAGGGTGGTGAAACACTGGCCCAGGTTGCCCAGAGAGTTGGTAGCTGCCCCACCTCTGGAAACCTTCAAGGTCAGGTTGGAGGGGGCTCTAAGCAACCTGGTCTAGTTGAAGATATCCCTGCTCACTCCAGGGGATTGGACTAGATGACCTTAAAAGGTCCCTTCCAACCCAAACTATTCTATGATTCTATGATTTAATTTGATTCCAGAATACATGTGTTACCATGAAAACACTATTTAAAATATCATCCAGATTAATTTACCAGTCATACCATTTGGCTTCCAGAGTTGTTGCATCTGATGTTTTCATGACACACAGCTTCCAATTTAGCCTTCCTGGATTAAGTTTTTAGTTATGGCTGGTTATTTTTTTCAGTCCTGGTGAAATTAATACCTTTTCATAATAATCTTTCACTCAAAATAAACATGTTCACAATATTGCAGCTGCTTTTGAAAGTATTTTCTCCAGTGGTACTAATTTGAAATTGAATTGTTTGTTTGAGCTTGGAAGAGCCAGTTTTGTGTTCAAAAAGGGTTTAATTACATTTTTATAATTTGGGCTACAAGGGTTGACCTTCATTTTCTACCTATTTGCAATTTATTATTCCTTTCCTCAGAGGACACTGGTGCCTTTTGTAACTTAGGTTCCTATGTCTCTTTTCCGTGAGATCATATTCAGAGGGATGTTTCTGGTACAGAATCATAGAATCATTTAGGTTGGAAAAGATCTTTTAAGAATGCCAAGTCCAACCGTAAACCTAACACTGCGAAGTCAACCAATAAACCATGTCCCTAAGCTTTATGTATGTGTGTTTTAAATACCTCCAGGGATGGTGACTCACCCACTTCCCTGGGCAGCCTGTTCCAGTGCTTGACAACCCTTTCAGTGAAGAAATTTTTCCTAATATCCAATCTAAACCTCCCCTGGCGCAACTTGAGGCCATTTCCTCTTGTTCTATCACTAGTTACTTGGGAGAAGAGACCAACACCTACATCACTACAGTCTTCTTCCCAGTAGTTGTAGAGACGATAAGGTCTCCCCTGGGCCTTCTTTTCTCCATTCTTATGTTCTATGACATAGGAAACAAATGGTTATTGAAAACATAGGGTGATCACAGTGCAGGTTTGCTCCTAAAAGAGTTTGTTCTAGCTTTCCTGGTCCTTTGTAAGACATGAGTGATACTCTCTGTGATCATGAGTCCATAATACAAAGTGACAGCTGTATGAAGAGTGGGATCCAGTTTCCTGAACTATATAGGCATTTACTGCCATTTTAGACACCAAAAAATTTCCATGATGTAGTAAGTGCTCTGGGGGCTGTAAAATAACATTAGGAGCCTATATATTTAGGAAACTGAATTCTAATCTATGTACAGTCATCCATAACTGGTTGAAATTAATTGGTTTAAGTTCTTGAATGTTTTTCTAGACCAGTGTCTTGGAAATGTACAAACAGATGGAAACAAATTCTAGAGATTTAGACATCAGATTTGATCTTATTTTGTGTCATGATTTTTATAGTGGTCAAATTGGCAGATACTATAATACACATACTCTAGTGATTGGACAAAAGTCGTAGTACAGATTATGTTGAATTGTAAATGGGAGAGAGAGTTTTTCTAGTTTACCAGACAGGTTTCTGTTACCTGGAGCAGTATGCATTTAATACAGATACACCGTTTTGAGGAATGCTTCAGAAACTGGTGCTTTCAGTCATGCCTGTAGCCACATGAAAATTAGCTTTGTTCTTTTTGCTATTAGATGTAGTTTTAATATTTTTTCTTTTACTTTCATTAGCCTTTTTCCTTTTTAATCTTCTTTTACCGTGCTTTCTCTTGTTTCTCTTCTGAATTCAGAATCTTCTTAACAATTGGATCAGAATAGCTGATCCAGGAAATGAGTTTACAAATAAGTTTTGCTGTTCTTATGCAGAAGAAAAACTGTTTGAGGTTTGGTTTTTTTCCTCAGTGATACATTCTTAAGCATGCTGAAGGATTTATGTGCTTGATCTACCTGATATGTAATGCTTAGAGGAGTCTTCTTTCACTCTTCAAACACTGCATCACACCAAAGCCATTAAAATTTAAGTACAGGGATATTATAGTCCAAAAGCAGTTTTGCTTAGCTGTGCCAATAAGGACTCTAAGCATAAATCTAGAAATGGTATTGTATTAGACTTTGTTGTTGTGTTTTCCTAACCTGTTCTTATCTGAGGAAGACAACTTTTCTGCACTCTATAGTGATGGTGGTAGAAAACTAATTGACATGCACTTCTTAGGTCTTTATTCTTACAGCTACCTGACAGTGCAGAAGGACATTGTCATTAAAAAGCCACAGGCTCTGACATTCAGGTACAGATCAAGCAAAATCTGACTTGTCATCCCTTTTTTTTTTTTTTTTTTTTTTTGTGAAACTGCATAATGCAGAGTATTGGCAGAAAACGTCTCTCATAAAGCTTAGGTCTCCGAACTTTTCAGAGATTGCAGCAGCTTTTACTGCTTTCTTGTTCAAGTCCTTATAGAGGCCACAGCATTTTTGGACATATTCTGGGCTGACCATTTTCCAAGGAACTGCATGACCCTTCTTGGTACTGTGGGCACTGGTAGGCTTTTACCACTGTTTGGAGACATAGTCCACCTGTATCCTACCTTGGTTTGTGTTAGCCTTGATCAGTGTGATAAAATGATTCCATGTGATTTGTTTTCATACCCAGCTTTTTATTAAATAAATACTATTTTCTCTGGACACATCAGGTTATTTGAGCAGTAAAACCACTACTGCAAGGCCAGGTGTCAAATTGTTGATGTTTAATACAAATGTGTTAAATCTGTTCAGTAACCTTCAAAGAGCTTTAATCTTTGCTAATTTGGTCATTAAGTTCATAGTTGCACACACTGAGAGTCAGAAATTTGAAGGCACATGTAAAAGACTCAATCTGAGCAAAAAGTCAATTTTCAAATTCATACAAACTCTTTTTCCTGATGGAGTCCTACTAGCTAGGAGATTATCTCCACAATGACAGTATTTTGTCCTGAAGGAAGTTGTGGAACAGAACTGCATTTAATTGGATTGTCACTCTGTAACAAAGTATTAATGATTAATTTTTCTGAGAGTAACTGTATGCTAACAGTTGATTCATGCACGATAAATGGCTTGCTTCAGCTACTGCTCCAAATACAGATCTTTATATTCCTGCTTCCAGATTTTACTTTTGTCTGCCAAGAATTACCTTGATACCCTCACTCAAAGTATTGACTGTGTTCACATGAATGAAATCCACTGCTGAAAGCTATGATAGCCTGTCCAAAGATTTTATGTATAGCATGATTTCCAACATGTTTTGAATGAAGACACAGTTTTAGTGTTACAAAAAGGAGCACATTAATAAAACCCTACTTTCCTTGTCAAAGTCTTCCATGACTAGGGCTAAAATATGTCTAAGAAAAAATCAGTATTAATTTTTAAAAATTAATTAATAATGTTTATAAATCTTAATAATCTTATTAATGATTCAGAATTTTTCATAAACAGTGAAAAAAGGAAGCGTGGAGTAAAGTAACTGTTTTCAGGGTGTTAACAAAATAGTGTTGTGTAGCTCTTGGCTGGAACCTTATAAAAGAGTATTTTCAGTGTTTATTTCCTGTATTAGAAAGTCATTGTCCTACAGTTTGTCCACAAAGTTATCATTTCTTGTTTATTTTTCCATGTAATAGTAAAACTATTAATGAGATTTGTATTTGCTTTTTCTACAGAACCCAAATCAATTTCACAGTAGCTATTGATTTCACAGCCTCAAATGGTAAGAATGAAAATAAACTTCTTGTGTATGTATGTATGTGTATGTATCTATATCAGTGTTCTGCTTAACTTCATTGTATTATTGGTTATCTATATGCCTGGCATCAGGATTCCATTTTGCTGAGCAACAGACTAGAGGCCAATTCCTGTCCAGAAAAACAGGCCAAACAGAACAGATAAAAAATGAAAAATCTACATGAGAAATTAAATGAGTAGGAGCAGTTTGCAAGTATTTGTGTGCTTTCTGATTATTTTTTGTTTGTTTGTTTGTTTATTATCGCTGGGAGAGAACTGGCTAATTTAGAAGACCCCACTGAGAGGGGCAAAAGAAGGGAGTTTCAGGTGGAGTGAGACTGAAGTGGGCTGAAGCAGAGATAAGTTTTGATCCTCCTCCAAAGATGCTTTCAGAATGTCATAATACTTTTATAAATTTAATTTTCAAAGTGTATATCATATTATAAAATGACACAGAATCACAGACTCACTAAGGTTGGAAA
>NW_010528805.1:0-12134 GCF_000687285.1 Phaethon lepturus | reverse complement strand
TTTTAATTCCCTACCACCTTGGTTACAATCTGACACAATCTGTCAGTCTCAGATAGTAAAATGCCCAAAGGCAAGAAAATATTGCATGAACTCTCTGAAGGTCAGTGGGTTATTTGTGCTGATAAGGACATGATGCTGTCTTATGCCATCTTTATAATAGGTTCTGATGCCTCATGTTAGTCTCATTACTTGCATAAAAACCTGTGTTAGGAAACCAACTTATTTAACATTACATTAAAAAGAGTAATAAAGGTGTAAAACCTGAACTTTTCTACTTTTTATGTGCATGCATCATAATTTTGGGGCAAGTCATAAACTCTGATGAAGCTTTTGGGATTTTATTGAACACTCTGAAGGTACTTAATTCATAAGTGGCACATCCCCTATAGGAAAGCAGTTCCCATTGGACAGGCACTATTTTCTGTTAGCCCTCAGAAGTGCTGTCAGTAACACTAGGGGGCCTGAGAGCTGACGGGATGAAAACAAACCTAACCCTGACATGCCACCAGAGCCCCATATACAGGTGCCCACTCACACTTGGTGGGGAAGAGCAGGTTGCAGATGCCAGGCTGCTCAGCTGCACAGTGAAAACTACAGCAAAAGCCACGCCAGGCTCCGTGGCTGCTACAGAGGGGCTGGTGTGGAAGTGGAACAGGTCAGTCAGGGCTCGGGGGAAAGTGCGAAGGGAGCAGGGTCCCAGGGGAACACCAGGACTCTTCTGCTTCTGTCACACGAGCACTTGCTGACCTTGGGCCAGCAATCTTGCTGCCTAACTCTTTTATAAAATTGGAATGCTGATATTTAGCATGCTTGAAAGATGGAAATAGAAGGAGTTCCCACTGACTGCAACGTTGCACAACCAGGTGCACAACCAGAACTGCATGCAGAGGAGGAAGACGAAAGCAGCAGAGAGCTTGGGGTTGTCAAAAATAAATCAATGACAACAGGGTCCAGGACAGGCTGTCTTCAGCCAAGTTTGCATATTGGTTACATCTCCTCTAAGCTACATTTTCAAAGCACAAAAAAATTCTGTTCTGCAACAGGGGCTTGAAAACCTGTTTGTCAACAAATAATTAGCTTACAGACTGAGTAAGTATGTCTCAGGGGTTCAGCCCGGCTGTCCTTGCTTAGCCAGCACCTCCTAGGAGTTCTGCCCAGGCACTAAGCACAGGAGATGGTCTTAAGCTCAACTGACATGTGCAACAACAAAGTTTAAGCAGTTAAAGAGTCAGTTTTATTTAACTTTACTAAGCTATTTCTGAGTGCTCAGTGCAGTTACCATATCTATGCCAAAACCAAAATTTTACATCGCCATTAGCCTAATTAAACTAATCAAATGGAGTTATATATACTCAGTAACCACCGAGCATCTCTGTTAGACTCTGACCTCTCTTATTAGTAAGACAGTGAAGGATAGAGATAGACTCTGCAATTCTTAATATAACTGAGAGATAAAGGGAATGATTGCTGTGATTTAATTAAATGGTGAGATGCAATGCCCAAGTTTGCACTGTGGAGGCTGTCAGCCAGAAGCAAGACCCAGCTGCAGGGAGCTACTAACAGGCACCTGTGGAGAAGCCATCCTCCCAGCATGAACAGTAAATAGCTGCAAGGCTACATGTATTTCCCTCCCTTTAAGGGAAAAGTTAGCCATTCCCATTTATGTTTTACAATTTGAGTTTTATTAGCCATTGCATTATTAGCAGATTACATTAAAAAAAAAATCCAATCATCAGTTGTGTTTTAACTGTCTGCGGTGAGTAGCTCCACTCTACTGACTTCAGCTTGTTTTCTTGTAGGATTGCAGCTACGCCCATGCACAAGTATCATTTATAGTCGTGTAGCCCCTCTCTCTGCCAATATGGGACTGAAGAGTCAACATCTCCCTTGGGTGAAAAGCAGTGTTACACACTGGGGGTGTCCTCTCCCTTCGTTGGAAAACTAACTCTATTTTCACTGCAAGGAGGTTTTCCTACAGTTCTAGGCTACGTTTCCATTTGAATTTCATTCCTGCAGCACTCAGGGTGGGTTAGGCTACACAAAGTCCCCTTGCCTCTCTTCTGCCACCTTACTCTCTTCCAGTGACCATCAGCAAAGTTAAAAAGTGCTTTGGACTGTGATATACTCAGAGAAGTTTGTAAACACAGGATGGCTCCACAGCACTTAGGTTTTAGGAACTGTATGTCCCAACTTTCTTAAAAACGTAGTTTCTGAAAATACCTTAAATTGTCAACATTAATGTTTTTTGTTCTTCTTACAGTATTCCACCCAAAACTGATAGGCTTTACTCAAGACAAGGAAGAAATTTTGCGACCCGATACATGCAGGCAAACTCTCAAGCCTCGCAGACTCTCAAGCCTCGCGGTCTCTTTTTGAAACCAACAATGTTGGCATGGCCAGAGGAGTCTGTAAATGTGGATCAAATTGCAGACACCGCCACATCTTGCACAGGACCAGTGCCACGCATTGGGCGCTGGGCCACTGTCTCTCTTGTTATTTTCCTGACAGTAGGAACGCAATATTAGGTCAACAGTTTCTGTGCAAGAGCTATTAAGAAAAAAAAAAGGTCAAAGTGAAAGGCTGAGAGAGTTGGGATTGTTCAGCCTGGAAAAGAGAAGGCTCCAGGGAGACTTTATTGCAGCCTTCCAGTACTTAAAGGGGGCTTATAAGAAAGATGGGGACAGACTTTTTAGCAGGGCCTGTTGCCATAGGACAAGGGGTAATGGTTTTAAACTAAAAGAGGTTAGATTTAGACTGGATATAAGGAAGAAATTTTTCACAATGAGGGTGGTGAAACACTGGAACAGGTTGCCCAGAGAGGTGGTAGATGCCCCATCCCTGGAAACATTCAAGGCCAGGTTGGACGGGGCTCTGAGCAACCTGCTCTAGTTGAAGATGTCCCTGCTCATTGCAGGGGGGTTTGACTAGATGACCTTAAAAGGTCCCTTCCAACCCAAAGATTCTATGATAATATTCCTCATTTCACCCCAAAAATCAGCCACACAAATCCTGACCAGTGGTGGTGAGTGTGTGGAACAAGTTTTTTCCTTTTCGGGGAAGAAGAGACTGAAGGTGGAGCGACAAGTGGGAAGGAAGAAAGGGCAGTAAAAAGGAACAAATTTCAATGCACCATTCTGTTCTTTGGCTGTTTTCTCCCTGACAGGCAAATCTGCAGAGCATTTAAGATCAATATGTGACAGAGTCAGCCAGAAAGGTAGGAGCAGAGGGAGATGCCACTTGAGCTGGCATGCCAGAGGATCTTTAAATAGAAAAGCTTTCAGGGAACTCAGGGCAGGCGCTTAATGCACAAAACTTAATTACAGCCATACCCATCTGAACATCACCACCACCCCCCACCCCATCCCACCCCCAACACCTTCCCACACTTTTTATCTGCAGCAATCGGGAAAGGGAAGGGAGGAAAAGGCACTAAACCCAGTGCTGGGCCCCACTCCTGGCATCCCCCCCAGGGCTGGTGCTGTGAGACAAAGGCTGTGAGTCCCTGGAGGAGGCAGTACCTGTTAGTCAGCTCCTCAGCTTCCTCTGGGTCCACAGCAGCCTCCTCCTCTTCTTCCTCATCCTCTATAAAGGACGAGGTCTCAGATGCCCTGTTGCACTCAGTGCCATGGTACTCCTCCATGCCCTTCCCAGCTCAGGCTGTTGCTGGTGATTTTTACCCCGACCCTGTCCTCCCCAGGGTTGCCTGAAGTAACTGTCAACCCCAGCAGCTCTCACTTCTGACTCAAGGCAATCTTTAAATAGAAGGCAGTGAAGTTACAGCACCAAGTCACTGCCGGTCCTACCCTGGCTGGGTCCTAGGGTGCCAGAACATGTGGCAAAACCTGACAGCCATCTACCCAGGCTGCTCAGACCCTTCACCTGCCCATCGCTGCTGACGAGGTATTTTTACAACAAAGACAAGGGAGCAGGGAAGGGAGGAAGGAGCTGTGGCCCCAGCGGACCTTCCCAAACCAGCTCTAATGAATGCTGAGTGGACAGCACACGTGAAGCGGAAGGAGAGTTTTCTTGTGCCCCCACAAAAAGGTGCATTTAGCATGTTCAAAAGCAACTTCCAACCCTGAGCCCACTGGGAGACTCAGAGTGCCTCAAAGCGAGACTTATTTGAGTGAGAGAGGTCAAATACAATTACTAGTGGATGAGCCTAAGACACGAGCCTTTCATAATTAATACCATACTGTAAGAGGTATCAGATGCACTGTAGTTTTTAACAACATGCAGGGAATATATTTGAACCCCCAAATTTGTTGATGTGTTAAATCACAGGACATTTCAAATTTCTTCTTCCAGTGGACTTGAATCAATTTTAATTTAAATCAAAGACAAACTACGTAGGGTTTAGGTTAAGCCATGTTTGCCCTTTATTATTCTGCATTTCGCACAAAATGCAGTGCTTTTCACAGACAAAATGAGAATACGTACTACACAAAGTAATGACTTTTTTAAAAGAAAGAGAGAAGCACCAAAGCTCTGATTCTAAATAAGGAACTTCCAAGTTATTTCAGGTATAAAACATTGTATAACTTTTTAAGAATTTTTTTCTTCAAATAAATAGCTGGTTATAAATCAATTGGCAAAATCTTCCCAGTGTTATAAGTACAGAAACACCCAAGCAGGTTTTTCTGAATACAAACTCTCTCTGCAATGCTAAATTAAAATTCTACTGACAAATTCACTTTAAGTAAAATATTTCCTAAACAGCATGTACAGATAAAACCTGTCTGCTCTCCTGACCTACCCACTGAGGTACACAATTTACAAGGTCAAAACATAATTTCTCTAAGAAGTGTACTTGAAACAGATACTGATCTTTTAAACTCCAGATTTTATTGTGAGTACAAAGGTAGTGTACACAGCACAATGAAAATTTTTAAGGTAGAAGATTTATAATTCTGTACATATGGAAGAGAAGAGCATTACAGTCTTGTAGAAATGCTTATATACTAAGCATAGGCATATTGCACAAGTTTTGATTCACAGTCTTCAACACAGCAAGAGGAAGGTGAGTACCCTTTTACCAGTATCCCTTCAAATTATTTCCAGACCTAGTGCTCTCCCTTCTGTACTTCTCACCACTCGATTTGACCTGTAAGTTGACCAAAATAGCATATTCTTTCATGCTCTTCCTACAAGCATCATACTCTGTATAATCAATATGAGAGAAAGATTTATAACAAAACACAAAAGGATTAGAGAAAATAAGAACAAAATAGAGATAACAAGGATTAGAGAAAATAAGAACAAAATAGAGATAACAAAAACAAACATTACAAAATAAACATGAAATTCCCCAGAGCATGAAGAGTCCATTAGATAAAGAGTGACATTCTCTGATGGACTTAAATTTAACACCAAATATACTGTGAACTGAGTCCAGTGACCTAAATTCAGGTAAAGTATTGGTTCCAAATAAGCACTTGGTATGGTATTCACAAACACTAACTTCAGGTTATCGGCAAATCCTCTTATATCCTTTTATTACAGTTGCCTATTTCTCCCAAATAACCATGTCACTCTTCAGTTTGAGTCTTTAAATTGGTTTATATATGGAATTCTTTGTAAGGGATTTCTTAGAAACAACCTCTCATAACTATCAGAACACCTTAAGGTACACAGAGTACATTTACAAAATCACATTTTAGGAGAAGCAAGAGCAAGAGAGCTAGAAGACAAACTTCAAGTTTCACAGTATACGGCCTATGCCAGTTCTGGCACTACTGTTATTGAATGGGAAGCTCTTGCTAATGTTTGGTCTTCCTGTACAACTCTGAGCCTGTTCATTAAAAGCATTGCTAGAAGACTAAAGAGACTTCCTAAAATCCTAGACAAGACACTAGCAGTTTCTGACATTATACAAGGTGATAAATGACAGGCAAACCCAATGCCAAAATAAGTAGTCAAAATTATTCCTAAAATAACAGAGCTGAACTAAAGCATTTTCATTTCAAGGCAGTAAGAAGCCTCAGATGTTAGCGTCTTGCACACATACTGAAACCTTGGTCAGCCATGAAAAATCACCTTTTACCAAATGTCTCCCAGAAAAACTATTCCTGCTAAGGTGCACACCAAGGGATAGGTGTGGTGAAGGTTTTTATTTTGAAGTCGAGAAGGGAAAACTTGACGCTAACACTAAGATTTATTATAGCCATTAGTGGATTTCTTGCTCTGGATACCTGCCCAGAGCAGATGAAAATCCAGGTCATTAAGCCTCTCAACAACTTCAGACTATGCAGAACTGAATCCAGTTAGTTAAAGTTCAGCTCCTACTCCCTCTCCCCAAGCAATTTATTTTGTGGTATTTTATCTAAAGTTTTCTGACAAAAGTTGCAACCCACCATTTAACAAATATCATTACATTCACTCGTTGTTGTTCCAGTTGTCTGGCACTTCCACAGAAAGTGGGGCTGCTCTTGTTTGTCTTGACAGGAAAATAATATAATATGATGTCTAGTGAAATTTGTTTTCTGAACCTTTCAGATACTTTTGTTTTTTAATATGTGAAAGCACTACCACTTTCTGTGCTCTTGCCAGATTACCCACTAGCTTCTTTCGCTATAAGTTAAACCAAGTCACGCCAGTTTGCACCTTGCTTAGCTAATGCAGTAAATTACTGGGGAATTTTCTGTTAGAGAGGATGCAACAAACAGGCTCATCTCCAAATGTTTAGGGAAAACTACCATCTAGACTTTATATTTCTGATTATATTATATATATGGAGCAGCCCTCTCCGCCCCTCTCCCCAAAATCCGTGTAGAACATCACTGAATCCAGACATCATCCTGTACTAAAAACTTTTGGTTACATTTTACATAAAGCAGATCAAAAGTGAATGTTTCACTGAGATTAAATCTACCACCTTCTGAAGAGGAGAGGTGGGGAGGGGGAACGTACATATGGAAGAAAAACATTTCAGTGGTGTCCTGGTTTCAGCTGGGCTAGAGTTAATTTTCTTCATAGAAGCTCTAGTATGAGACTGTGTTTTGGATTTGGGATGAGAAAATGTTGATAACATACTGATGGTTTCAGTTGTCACTAAGCAGTCAAGAACTGTTTAGCTTTCCGTGCTCTGGCCTGCCAGCAAGAAGGCAGGGGGTGCACAGGAAGCTGGGAGGGGACAGAGCCAGGACAGCTGTCCCAGGCTGGCCAAAGAGATATTCCATACCATACAATGTCATGCTCAGTATATAAACTGGGGGAGTTGTCCAGAGATGCGCTGCAGCTTGGGAACTAACTGGACATTGGTCAGCAGACAGTGAGCAATTGTGCTGTGCATCACTTATTTTGTATATTCTTTTATCATTATTATCATCATTATTATTCTTTTTTTCCCCCTGTCCTATTAAACTGTATTTATCTCAATCTACGAGTTCTATCCTTTTTCTTTTCCCATTCTCTACCCCATCCCACTGTGGAGGGGGAAGTGAGTGAGCGGCTGTGTGGTTGTTTTGGCTACCTGCTGGGTTAAACCACAAGAAGTAGGTCGTCAGAGTCAGATTAGAATTGATTAATTTGCAGAAGGAAGCTGTTTTAAGAAGCAAGCCAAAATCTTAGACTAGATCATGAAGTGTGTAGTAAGTAACCTCACAGCAGGCAAATAATTTACAGTTTCTAGAACTTCTGAATTATAAAATTTGAAATAAATTAGAACTTAAAGTTTGCACAAGAAGGGTTGTTATTTTATTTTACACAGTCATAAGGGTTTTCACAATCTAGTTAGAAACAGTGACAGATGAAACTTATACCTGTATACATATGCAGCACAGAATAGCCATATAGAAGTTTGATCTGCAACAGGGGCCTTAACTTTATGTACCATTTTCTTTTCTACTTAATTATAGGAAGTATTATAAATATCCAATACAAAATAACATAAAACTGGAAAAAGCAGCTGTATTTTCCACATATAGACTTTATTCCACTGGACACCATACAAAAATATTAAACAAAATATGAATTTGACATAAATTAAGTACAGTTTTAACAATGAATTGTCTTCAATAATAAATACATGAGGCACAAACTGTGCTACAGCAGGTCTAAAATTTCAATTTACAGTAGCTAACTAATTTACAAATATTTACACAAAATCAAAACAGAAGCCCAGCTTATTGTAGCAGTGGTAGGGTTGTGGGTTTTTTGGGTTTTCTTCTCCCCCTCCCTTAAAGCAGATATCACTACTACTTCGAATAGGTAAAAGGAAGCACTAAGAAGTAATCTTGCCTACTCTGTGTGAATATGAAGCATTTACATATATTGATTTATCCTTTTTTATTTCAACTTCTTTGTAGTAGAACTGTTGCTTGAAAATTCCAGTTTAGATTACAGTTCTTGGTATCCAGAACACTACCAGCTACAATCTAGCTTAAATTTTCTTAAATTGTTGCTTGTTGTTCCACGTAAAAGGTAAATAAAACTGGAAAGTGCCAACATTTTCTAACCATCAGGACAGTGAGAGTCCATCATAAGTTATTTTGTTCACACACAGACATGAGAATATTAAAAGAAAAAAAGTAATAAAACTTTAACACTGATGCTTGATGGATAGGCTAAAGGGGATCATCTTTCCAAATGAAAATACAAGAAATCAAACAACTTCAGAACTGCTGCAAACCAAGCCCTGAGGAATTACTTTTAGAATTATTTTTAACATGTGGATCTGAAAGATTTAAAAGTACAAGCATGAATCAGGTGCAGCTTAGACTGCTTCTGATCCAGTTTCCCTAAATGACTATCAATTTAATTTTCTCACAAAATTGCCAAGTTTCTAGCTTTTCCAAACTGTGTCTTTTTCAACAGGATAATATATGATATTATTTGATATAGAGAAGATTTAAACTGAAACCAGAATAGTCACTAGCAATTTAGAGCTTCTGACAAGGAACGTTCACAGACATTACCTAAAAGCAAAGTTCTCTGTATCCACGTAATGGCAATAGCCTGCCAGATTTTAAACTGTCTGAAAAGAGCATCTCTACTATATTTGTTTCTCAAACAGTAGAAATATAAGTGAGAATCAGTCTTAAGGCAAATAAAAATTAAAACAGAATACATTTTTTTTCTTTGAGCGAGCCTAAATATAGTGCTACATGTAGAATTATGGCAACTTACAGATATAGACTTCTTGTAATCTATCAAATATATTAAAAATATTAAAAATATAGGTGATAATACCAATTAGTGGAATTTTAGTCCACTAAATGGAAAATCTGACAAAGACTTGGAAGCCAGAATACACTGACATGTTTAGCTAGCTTTTAAAAGTACACAGAAGTTTATCTACATACTTTGTTAAACTGTAACAACTGTTAAGCTGAACTAAACATGAAGCTTACTTTGAGTTGAAATAGGAAATTTAATTTTTTCCCTTCCAATTTAGAAGTAAAACTTGGTATGTGAGGATAAAACATACTCTTAATCAAGTCTTGAAGCACATGGTAACAGGAAGGAATCAGATGTGCCACCTATAGATAATTTTGCTTTTTTAATAGTTCAAATGCAAAACGCACTCCTAAAAAAAAGTTGTATGTAATCAAACCCATTTAATACAAATTCTAAAATGCCTATTTTGTATGCTGATATTCTATTTTCCAATCTGACACTTTGTAATGTCATAAAAAAAATTGAGAGCTAGAAACACACAGCCCCCCACCTTCACCACAGTGGATCAGCATCATGTGACATCAGTAGACAGCTGCCCAGCATTCTCACCTCCCACATGCAGATCAGAGCCTTGGCAATGTCTGCCCTGCACTATCCCGAATCATTTTTTCTGTGCAGATACTCAAATTCTCACATTTCTCAACTCTGAGACTACAGAGTCAAGCATACAGTCTTCTTCACAGGTTTCAGTGTATTTTTTCCCTATGACTGGTAGTTGATTTTTTTCCAAGTCAAACAAAGAACGCGAATCTCATCATGTGACTTCACACTGTCCATATGATTACAGCCAAGTTGGTGAGCTCCAGGCCACAGGATAACTAATTTCACCAGTAGGTAATTATTCTCTGCACAGAGCAGCACAAATGCAGGAAATTACATGCACGCACGCAGAGTACACTCCCACCCCCCAGGAATCTTGAGGAGTGTCTGTGCCATAGGACTTCTGCCTTACTCCTCCCATCCACCCCAGCAAAATTTTCCCAGTCACTAACAACTACTTCCATACAGTTTAGCTCCTGTCCAACTTCTATTCCTCTTTTATCCTAAAACTTCAACCCTTGATATCCTGATCCTAATAGCTTCCCATTTATTTACAGCCAGGGCCCAGGCCACCTCCCCCATTTCAAACTTTCCCTCTTCACCCCAGTGTCCTAAACCACCTACTTCTAATTCTGCTCCCGCTCCACCTTGGTTCCTCATCTGTGGTCTCTTGTCCAATCAATTCCCCTTCACCTGCTGCATCCTGATTCTTGCTCCCCTTTCTTATCTCTTTGTGTTAACTGTTTTCAGTTACAGGGTAGCTCCCAGTCCTTCCCTGCTTCTCTTTTCATTCTACTCAGCCATTTTTCAGCTGCTCTTAACTAAACTAGGGAACTAACATATCAGGAAAAGCCCTGGATCACCACACACCCCCACTAGATTGGGATTAGAAATAGTTGGGTAGCATGCTGCTAACTGAACTGGTGTTATGTACACCTGACTGGATCTCCTGACTGTATGGATCTTTTGACATAATGCAAAGAGAGAGGAGCTTGTCTGGGTGCATCAACCACCTGCAGTAAATCTATAAATAACAACTGTAAATCAAAATACAGTCTGTAAATCATCAGTTAAATTTGGAAAAACTCTGTGCTCCCTAGGCCATAGATCAGCTGTCATAACTCCATTAAGTCAGTGGTGATAAGACAGTTTACACCAGCTAAAAATCTTTGTCTGTGATTCTACAGATTAGCTTGGATACAGCTCATAATTAAAGCCACTTATGAAAGTTAGCTGTTTGAATAACTGTACTTCCACAGAACACTTACATTATTCTTCTATTTAAGAATACAAATAGGGCCTTTTTTTGATATTTCACACAGGTGCAGGACACAGCATATGAAGCATAGTTTAGGATACCTCAGTTTACTTATTCACCCACTGCTGTGTATATTTAGATTTCTCTTGATATATTCTTTAGAAAATTAGTACAGGTGATGATCATTTCTAGCATTCAAAGAAAATAGTTTTCATTCTAACCCATCACTCTCCCTCTCCTTAATTCCCATATTAGACTACTTTTGCGAGAACTAGAGATGTTGTGAAGCACCAAACACTTTCCTATCATGTCTTTTTAATAAACTACCATCAAACACAAGCTTAACAAGAAATTCAGATGAACTGCTTAAAAAAAACAAACACAAGAAAAGACAAGAGAAAAAGCAAGTACCGAGAGCATCAAAGAAGCTTAAACTGCAGCTCTAGAACACTGGTCATGAGCAGAAGCTGCTGACAGTTCAACTCTTCTGCCCTGTCTAAAAGGTTATTTAAAAATCAGAGAGATCCAAGCCAGTAAGAGTTATGCAACAAATATTTGATCTCTGGTTAAAACAAGCGGTATTCTTCCACTTCAAACATGTAATTCTTCTCTTGACTTCTTTCTTTCTACCTAACTTAATTCCTGAGGGAAAAAAAAAAGTGTTTATAATACACTGGTTTAGCAAGAAGGAACAAAAAAAGTTACATTTCTAGCTATTTAAACAACTTTGTATTTAAACTTGAAAACAACTACTTTATCTAATAGTATCATTAAACCTTCACTAACCTAACTGGCAATTTATTTGTGTATTGATTTTAACCATTTTGGCTTATACACAGTATAACTTCATTATTGCCAGTGCAAAGTGAATATTCTCCACATACACACTTTCAATCCATAAGTTAACAATAACCATTTCAACAGTTTTCTCAATCATCAGTTATTTCTGGTATCACTGCCCACATTAGGTACGTGTTCCTCATGGAGAAGGCAATAACTTGAAAGAAAAAGACCAGGGATTTCCAGGTGTAAGTGTGTATGAATACATTACAAATAGATTTTAAAAGCTTATATTTTTCTAGAGCGTTCTTATAAGCCAAAGCTATTGCAGAAACACATTAAGATGGGTAAGGAACCTGAAGGTGCACAAGTCCATGAG
>NW_010528804.1:10174-11332 GCF_000687285.1 Phaethon lepturus | reverse complement strand
CTCGCCAAGCTGTTTTGCTCGTATAATTAGTAAGGGGTTGATACAAAATATAAACTTCTATCTAGCTGTGCGTGTGGCTATGATATATAATAAATATATATGTAATATAGATGTTTATATATAAAATATATATATAAATATAAAAACATAGAAGTACGTTCTGTCGCTGTCTTCTGAGGCAGCAGACTCACAAGTAACTGTTTGTGCCCATCCTGTACAAAGAGCAGAAGGTTCTGAAGCCCTGCAGTGGCTGACTCTTCTCTTTGTGTATTTAATGTCTTAAAATCAATTATTTACTTCATGTATTTAATTTCTCCTTTATTGAAGGAGCCACTAAAGGTACATTATAGCAACACTGTCCACTTATAGATGGGGGAGCAGATGAAGTTCAAATGACACAAGCAGGAAAACATGATGGAATTGCTTTTGGTTAGCTTGGAACAGAATAGGATTTTTGGTTAGTAAAACAGCGAATACGTGTAGTGTTAGTTTTGTGTAGTGATAGTTTTGCTGCTGTCCAGATTTTTCTGTCTTGCCTCACTTTGAGGCCAAATTGATGGTGTAGAGGCTTGTGCCCTTTAATCAGCATAGGTGTTGGTGTTCGGGAGAGCAGCGATAACAGTTGCGAGCAGCTTGCGTTTGGCTGCCTTTTTTGGGTTAGTTGCAGTCTGGTGTTGGCACAGGCTGCCCAGGGAAAGCGCTGGAGTCACCATCACTGGAGGCGTTCAAAAAACGTGTAGATGTGGCACTTCGGACATGGTTTAGTGGGCGTGGGGCTGTTGGGTTGACGGTTGGACTTGATGATCTTAGAGGTCCTTTCCAACCTTAATGATTCTATAGGATGGTTAGGCTTTAATTCACTGGTCAGAACAAAACAAAAAAGCCAAACAGTGGACTGCCCCTGTTCTTCCAACAAAGTAATTAAGTTGAATTGAAATGAAGTTTTGAGACTTCCTCTCAAATGGGAAAAATAAAGAGCCAAGAACACAAGCAGAAGGCATAACATATTTTGTTATGTTAATTATTATGTTATTATAAATTGCTCCAATGTCTTGTGTTTGTGAAGCCCCCACAAAGGCAACCACTGTAGAGAAGGTGGGGACAGGGGCAAAAATGCCAGCAAATAGCCTTAGTCTAGAAATTAACGGAAGGTGATTG
>NW_010528804.1:5158-10101 GCF_000687285.1 Phaethon lepturus | reverse complement strand
ACCCAAAAAAAAAAAAAAAAAAAAAAAACAAACACCCAACTGGCCCTAAGATGGAACTTGAAAAAGATCTATGCTTTGAAAAAGTTACATGTTATTGGTACCCGGAATTGTGTGATGTGGGCTCAGAGAAAGGACTGGGGGCTCTCTGACACCAGCACAAAAACAAAGGTGGCAAGCACAGACGAGGAAGAGGGAAGGAGGAGGAGAAAAACCCCAAAAAACTAAAGGACTTGTCAAGAGAGAAGGCAGTTGACTGCGTGTGGTAAGCGGACCCTGCAGCAAGGAGGTGAGCGCAAGAAGGTGTGGAATACTAAATGCAAACCAGACCCATGATTTTATTTTAAGTGCGTGTGATTTCCCGAGGCCTGGGATTAGAGTTACTAAGTCTAGCATAAATAGGGACTTAAAAATATAAAGGTGACGGTTAAATATATCTCCTTATACTTTCTTTAATATTCTTAACCCCACAGAGGCGTGGGTTCTCCCATTTCTATTTGCTCTTTCAGCATTGCCTTTAGCAGCCTTTGCTGAAGGGTCTCTCCTGTCAGCGGTCTTCCTTCAGATTCCGCCTGCCCCAGGGCCCTGAACTGGGCTGCTGGCCTTGTCTTCGTTTCAGCGAGGGTTATCTGACGTTCAGGTGAGGCAGATCTGGCTAAGGACTCGCACGCCTTCCAGTAAAAACAGGCTTGATGCTCGGAAGGTGTAAATCAAGGCGCAGGCGTGGAATTACAGCAGCTTCAACTTACTCATCGTTGAGTAGTATTGCGGTAGCAGTTGCTTCACGGCGCGTTCCTTTGCGGCTGCTGTGACGCTGAACTTGCGAGATGGAGGCAGTGCTGATGCTCGGGGAGACGCCGATTTTCAGGAGCGGTGGCTTGGCAGGGGTTTGTAGCTCGTGAACGCAGGGCGCGTTTGCGCAAGGAAGTATCGCTGCAGCGTTGTGTTGCGGCACCTGGGGGATGTGCTTTTGTTGAAACCTTTCCGGACGTTGTCAGTGTCCAAAACATCCGAGCTTGCTGCAGCCCCCGGCTGGTTGAATTTGGTGTACGCCTGTGTGTGTAAGAGTATAGATACCTCTGCGTACATGATTCTATGTGAAGAGTGATGTAAACGTTGTAATAACATGATCTGCATGTTGAAGTCCAGAAGAATACTCCCTTCTACCTTTTTTCGCCGATACTGCTAGTTAGTGGTAAAATCCTAATGCGGTCAGTAAAGGCTTCTAGGCAGAGATCTTAGTACTGTTGAATCTGGTTCCCCCCGTAGCCCGGGCTGTCGTCAAGGAACCCTGGTTTGTCCTTCTCTGCGTTATTGCAAAACATTCAGTTCCAGGACTAAAAGAAATATCTGATTCATAGAAATAGAAAACTCGATATGTACTCTAAACCTTTGTATTCGCTGCCATTTGGCCACATAACAAAAGCAGGCGTATGCAGTTTTAATGGTTTGTTAGGTACTGGCAATAATTATTTTTACAGCTGCTTTAAAAATAATTTGTAGATAGGTCATAGGACCTGTCCTTCTCTGGTTTACTTAGTCAAAAAAATAAATCCTCTTGGTTTCAACTTAAGAAGAGAAAGCAAATGCAGCTCTGTGTCCTAACACACCTTTTGGGCCTAAGAATTCAACCTCGTGATAGTTACTGGAGCTTAACTGGGAGGCGGGTGTCCCACGGGCCATAAGAACCAAGGTCCGAGGTCAGACCTGCCGGCGCCAGGCTCTGGCATCAAGCACAGCTGACGTGCCGCAGCCCAGCTGCCTGGGTGAGGGGCTCCTCCTGCGTGAGGAGCTTTGTTTTCTCCTCTGACTGAAGGAATGGGACCTAAAATGCATGTTGTCGATTTTCCTGCTTTCTGAGATGCTGCTAGCTGAAAAGTCACCCTGCTTGTACTGGGATGAGTGTTTGTGTTTGTTTTGGTTTTGTTGTTTTGGGGTTTTTTGTTTTGTTTTTTTTTAAATTTGCTTTAAAAAAAAAAAAGGCTGTTTGTGCTGTCTGTCTGAAACATGTCCTTCACTTCAATTTGCGAGTCATGTTTATTAGAAGTGGTCAGCAAATGGGGATGGAATCCTCTTCCCTTAAGGAAATCGTTTTGGAGATAGTCCACGTTTTTGGAAGGGATGGGAAGGAATGAACCTTTGTCTCTACTTAGTCTGTGGACAAGAACTTACTGTAAACAGCAGACGCTGATTAGTACTATATACCTAGGGGGAAATTTACCTCCTTCCCCTATAAATTACACTGTTGGGCAGGTTGTGGGTAACAGGTTGTGTGGAAGGAGGAGACTTGGCTGGGCTGCCTGTGCCGGTGCGCAAGGTTGATTTGGGTGCAGGAGGGATTGGCCGATACTGCCTTAGATCACAAGCTTTTTTTCTCATAGAAGAACATGTTTGTGTTTGCTTGCTGTCTTTGTGTTTTAAGTTCATTTATTGAAGTCTGTGAGGTTGTTTTTTTTTAACACTAGAATTACATTTACCTTCTGTCATGCTTTTCGAAGTTCCCGCATTAGCTACTAAACCTTTGGAAATATTTAACTTGCAAGTGTGTGAGGGTTATTTGGTTTGAGAAGTGTCTCCTCTTCTACTAACACGGGCAATCACTGTAGGAGTCAGCACGCGTGATAGATGGAAAATGGTTTTTTTGCTTCCTAACTGCTTACGCTTTGGACTCGGCAGTGGGGGCTCCTCAGAGCGGCAGTGCGCAGAGATCTGCGCAAAGGACCGCGGCCAGCCCTTGCCTCCTGTTGTGTTGCTGCTTTCTCATAGCTGTGAAGGGGTTGTGTTCTCCCATCTCTTTGCCATACTTCCTCAGCGTTTGCCTGCTGTATCGTTCCCTTACCCTTTTTTCTCCACACTGCCCTTTCCGTTCGGGATCCGCTCTCAGTGCTGCCCTTCCGTCCTCCACGAGTATGCCCTGCTTTCTTGCCCCCACAGTTTCTCACAGCACGTCTATTGGCATGTCTGAAGGTGATCGGCAAGAAAACGAAGGAACTCGCCCAATCTTTGTCCGTGGTGCGCAATTCGGCAACGCTGAAGGACACAAACTTGGGAATAAATCCTGTGAACCCTGCCGAGAAAGATGATGCGATCCTTTCCTTGCTGCGGTAGGAACTTGACCGGACACGGCAAATGGGGATGGAAGGCTGAAGCCTTGCTTGGCGGGCGTCAGGCAGGATAGCTGTATTTTGCATGGTTTCCAGTACCTCTGGGAGTACGCTCATAAGGACGCAGTCTCTCGCTCTACATCGATAGCCAAAGGGTCTTGAGGGTTGCCCGCTGCATACACTTAGATGAATACTGTAGCTGATAGAACTGTTGCTATTTCATTTAGTTTGCAACGACCTGACGGGTAATACAGAGAGGATGCCAAGTCATCTTCTCTGTCACCGTGAGTTGAAATATATCATGCTACTGTAGTCATTTGAAATCCAGGTTAATAGACAAGGTTGAAAAACATTTACCGGATATTTTCAATGATTGCAAAATAATGCTGGTAAAATTCTTGCCTAACATGGATAGCTGGGAAAACAATTTATAGTCCTTAAGGAAGTTCCTGTCATTCCTCAGGGCTGAAATGCCAGTTGTCGTGATTTGCGCTGCTTCTCTAATGGCTACGGTTCCTAGCCTCAGCCAGTTCATGAATGGCGGCTATATAACAGAAATGGCACTAATGAGGGAAAGTTCTCGTCTGGTGCAGTTTTAACACTCTGTCTGGTCTCTTTTACTTTCTACTTGAAATGCACGGCACGGCCCTGTAAATAAAAATCCAACTCGGAGCTCATTCATTTGAACGTAAAGCCAGGTTCTGGTCTGTGATTCAACGACAGCTTCCCTCTGGGGCCAGCGAAGGTGCTTCACGCTTGCCCTGCTACGATGGCAAGCAGAATCCCCGCAAGCATGTGTGCTTCTCGTAGTGTTTCTGCCCCTTCGGCCCTGGGATACCCTGTGTCGTCTTCAAATGCAATCGCCCATGCCCGTTGATAAACCGGCGCAGGAGGGCACGTGCTTCCGACGCAGACGGCACGCTCAGCCTGCAGAGCCGTGAGGACGAGCTCGCGCCTGCAGCCCTCCAGCCAGACTGGCGTTTCCCGGGCCGAGCACGCTGCCCGGCCGCCCCGGCAGTCTCCAGAGCACAGGAGTAACCTGCTGGAGCTGGCAGGTACCTGGTAAGTGAGTCCGTGGGTTTTCTGTGCAGGCTTATATCCGATGAAATCTCCCGCTTTTACTTTAATTGCTGTTGGCAACATGTGGTCTCTGATAAAAAACATATTTTCTGTCGAGATTGCATTCATCAGTTGGGCTAATTTTTCCTGGCCCTCCACCCATCAGAGCTTCTTTGGAAAGGGAAACAGCAGCTTGTGGGTTAGCAAATGCCAGGCAACTGAACAAAAAGAGAGAGAGAGCGGGAGAGAGGGAAAAACAACTCACCAGTCTGTTGCGAAGCGTTTCTACAAGAAGTCTTGGAAGGGTTTCTTCTTAGCCCGTAGCCCTGTCTATCTGGTGAAGGCTTAGGTGGCGGTGTATGGAACGTGTTGCCCTTGGGGCCTTACGGCCTTTCCAGAATTCGTACTGAAATCTTGTAATGGATCATTTGCAAAATCATCGCAAAGACAGCTTGCTTACGCTGTCACTGTGCCAGCACCAGAAGCTCGCTGGGTATTTTTGTCTTGGCAGATGCACATTCTGTTGTAAAGGTCTGTTCATCTTGTGCCTTCCTTGTTCTCAGGTAATGTTCAGCACAGTCATGCAGAAGGAGATTTTTGATAGCTTGTATTACAGGGTTGTTTTTCTTGACAAGGACATGGGAAAAAAAGAGGGGAACTGGTGTCTGGTACAACTGCCGCTGTATAGTTGTCAGTCTGCGGCTTCCCAGATGTGCTGACGCGAGCTCTCCTCCAGGCCAGCAGCTCAAAGGCTTTCATGTGAATACTGGGGGTGACCCTGTG
>NW_010528804.1:3410-5127 GCF_000687285.1 Phaethon lepturus | reverse complement strand
AGGGGCCCGTTGTGTTTGGGGAAATTAAAAAAAAAAAAAAAAAAAAGACAAGAACAAGAAGATTTGGTGGGGAGGCACCCTGTCACTCAGTGAGGGTTGTTATGCTGTCTTAAAAAAAAACCACCTTGGTTTCTTGAGAACTTGCTCTTGAGTTAACAGAAGGGGGGGAGGAAGGGAGGGGAGGGAAGAAGTTGTTCCAAAAAATTGATTAGCATTAGTTTTGAAGCTATGCTGAAATGTTTGCAGGGTTTGCATGCTGGTCTCCATATGTCTCTTTTCAATTACATGTGCTGGAAGAAAAAAATGGCAACGTGTAAAGTGATTTGTTAAAATTGGGAAAGGAAAATGCTGTGCGCTCTTAGGCTGCAAGAGCGAACAGTGACCTTCTAGCCCTTCCCTCAAAACAAATACTGAGATATTTTTAAAAACCTGTGTTTTTACGGAGAGTTCCCGTGTTTCCTCCTGGACCGAGGAACGCGGGAGACGAAGTATTGTAGTTGTGTGCTTTCGCAGCCGCTCGCGTCGCCCAGACCGTTTCATCAAGGCGGAGGCACGAGACCAATAGCGGCGTGCTCCCTTCAGGGAAGAATTCCCAACAGCACTGCCCGTTTTCTCTTCCAGTCCGAGTAAGTCTTTTAATTTTTAAAGAATAAGCACTGTGCTAATAAAAAGTCCCTTTCTGCCCAAATCCAAGCTTCCGTCTTCTGAAGTGGATGGCAGAACTCCCGTTAACTTCAGCGAGGGCAGGACTGGGCCATCTGTCTCTGCTTCTCTCTCACGGATACGCACGCAGACGCACACGCGCATACGTGCATATTCACCCGTCCGCACGGGTTTTCACAAACCAGAGACACTCGGTACAATATTGCTTGTATTTCCTGAATGGATTTATAATCCATCCAATACGGTACATTTTGAACGCGTTACAAAAAGGACAGATTTACAGGAGACAATCTGCCTTCATGATGATTGCATATTGTGGCATTTCTAGTCCATATGGATCAGTAAGACTTGGATAGCAGGCATTTGACCTTCAAAATCATGCAAATGTGAAACCAGACTTCCATTTTTTACAGCTGGGAAAGTCACAGTGTGGCTTCTTCATCTTATTTGGGAGGCATTGATTAAAATACAGTTTGACTTTAGGAATTACTGAGATTTTCATACTGCCTTTTCACAAAGCCCTGGCTTGAGATCTTTCTCCCTTCTTCCTCACCGCTTCTGGCTAAACTTGACTCATTAACGCCTATGACTCAATTGATCATTTAAGAGATAAGTTGCTAATTTAGAGCCACGGGCTAACTATGAACAAGACTTTAAACCTTTTTGCTCATGCCACACTTAATATGTGGTAATAACTCCTGAAAGCCTTTGAAAAGGTCTGAGTGTGGCTTTCTGTCAGCCGCATTAGGAAACTGTACATTTTCTCACTGAGAAACCTTGATTGTGCCAGATCCAATCAGGCTGTTTGTACGGCAGCGTTAATCTTCTTGGTTTACAGCATCATAACTCGCCAGGGTTGTAGGGGTGCCGTCGTTAAAAGAGAGGCTGAGCTCTGCTTTGGTAGACGTGCCCCAGTGCCGTAAGGGCTGCTTTGTACTTGCATGTGGCGAGCGTGTTGCCTTCATCGTTGGCTCAACTGCGATGGAAAGGAAGGTGTGTCGCGCTTTGCGATTTCTTGCTCTGAGGACTCCCAGACTGTGCTTTGTCCTCAGAT
>NW_010528804.1:522-3379 GCF_000687285.1 Phaethon lepturus | reverse complement strand
GGGGGGCCCCCGCCGGCCGCCCCGGGGCCCGCCGCTTGCCAAGACGTAGCGCCGCAGACACGCGCAGCACAAACACGCTCCGCGGTCAGCGCGCCCCGTGAGCCCCGGCGAAGACAGGTGGAGTTTGCGCGGCCCGCGCTATCGTTTTGCTCCAATACCTGCGTGAGACGGGCCCGTATGGGCGAGACGGAGCGAGCCCCAGGCCTGCAGGCATGCCTCGGTACCTGGCGCAGAAGTAGCGACAGCAAGCCTGCCCGTGGAAAATGCCTGCTTCTGCGCTGGCTCCTCGCTGCTGGAGTGCCGCCGCCCGCATACAGTGGTTAGCGGTGGGGCAGTGTCGTCTTCTGGGGGTCCGCTACGGGTGACAGCGCATCCGGTTTGAGCGGCGTAGCTGTTGCAGAGTTTGGGGAAAATATTTTTAGTTTCCTGGTTCTGTGACACCCGAAGTATCACGCGGTGCCATTCCCTCAAACGACTGCCGTGTCACTGCCTTTGGTGGGAGCTGCTTGCTTTCGTGAATGTGGTGCGGGAAAGTGACGCGTGTTGCCCTGCTCAAAATCCAGATAAGTTTACCTCTACGTGGATTTTTCAAAGCGATGGATGTATTTTTCGCTTGGATATATATCTTGTGTCCGCTTGGCGCTATCTCTTTTGGTGCTCTCAGCTGCAGTTGTTAACAGGCTCAGGGCTCTACTCTGTTTTTATTGCTCTATGTTGCTGGCTGGTGTGTTTATGAAGATGCTTTACTGCTCTCACCAATACCCTGCACGGTGGAGCCTTTGCATCAGTAATTCTGGGTTCTCCCAAGAACTCGTACATAGACTCCTTCATTTTTAACCATTAGGTATGTCTAATTGCTCCTTTGTAAAGTTTGAGCAAAAAAACCCACAGCTTTGCCCTGTATTTTGGCTAGAGCCATAAGACACAGTATACTTGTACCACGTGCTTCCTCAGAGTTCTCATGTAGTCCAGAAGAAACACGTTCAGTCTTAGGTGAGGAGATTCTCTCCTGGCATGGGGCGAAGAGAGGATTGAAGATGCACAGAATACATGTCAGGTTCTAGTTGCTCTGGTTTTCCATGAGTTTCTGATGGGTTTGGATTGCAAATTTTTTGAGTTCCCTTTTCTGATATTCTTTCAGTTCCTTCCTAGTCTTGATGCATCTACAGACTTTTATGCCGTCTGTAAACACTTCACCCTCTTTTACAGAGCATTTTGTCACCTACAAACCCCTACGGAAGTTTCATTCCACCTTCTGCCTCTTGAAAACGGATCCCTCCTCTCTGCACGTTGTCTTTTACAGCCCGTTCTGCCTCGTGATGGCGTTAACCTCTCGGCTTGTAACTGCTCGGGCGCAAGTTTGACACTAGGTTTTTCCCCACGTGTGCTCTTGGATCGACTGTTCCATCGAGCAGCTGCTGAAGAAGTCGAGAAGCAGTTTCTGTACGCGGTAATCGGTCGCAGTGCCTACTTGGCCTGCTAGCAGCCTATGTCGTGCATCGGTGCTGGTAGGTGCCCTTCGATGTGCTTCGCGTCATGTCAGAACCATCCTCCTGATCTGGAAAAGGCTGATCCTACAGCTGTGGTGGAGTTGTCTCTGCAAACCAAGACGGAGGCAGTATGTTTAAGGATAGGTAAAGAGGGAAAGGATTTTATACGGCCTAGTTGCGTTTTTGAAACAATTTTTTGTTTCTTCACTTTTAAAATTAACTCATGGACAGAAGTTTTTGAAGTTTCTGTAATTTAGTGGCCATATGCCACAGAACTGTTTCCTGCTGTGAAATCTGTCATGGACAAAGAATTGAAAACAGGAGGAAAACCTACACTAATATCACCAGCTCCACGGAAAAGAAAGAATGAATCTTAGGCTCTGGACGCTGGCAATCAAAAGCGGTAATTAAGGCCAACATCTGACTTGATCATCGGAAAGAGCCCTTGACAGAAATGTCTCCTCCCAGCACAAGCAGAGAAGTGGGTCTAAATATGCTGTCAGCTTGTTTGCTTCCCACAAACAAAGTGGCTACGGTTGAGAGACGCTCTGGAATACAAGTGGCAAGCAGCCAAAGCGCGTGTCCTTCCACTGGAGTGACCGGGTTTGGGGCTCTTGTCCGCTCTGCGAGATCCCAAGTCAGAATCTTGGCGAACTAAAAGGAAGCGATTGACCCTGTGAATAGGCAGGCTTCACCGCACCGCGGATTTACAGGTGGTGCCACCGTCTGCTTCCCTCCATGCCAGCACTACCTGTTGTGCGCTCTGAGCGTCATCTACGCAACAACACCGATGAGCCGTTACACATAGTGCAAATCCGCCTGGGCCGTTAGCAGTAGCAGCAGCAATATGTAGTAATAGCCAGGCGTTTTGTCCCCCCAGTTTGGAAACAGCTATGGTGTACTAGAGAACTGAGCTGCTTGGAAGACCTGGGCTTGCTTTGTTTCCTTGACGATGCACTCGCTCTTCTTTTGGTTCCAAGTAATTTTGACAAAAGTAGCTGAAGAAGGTGGGGGTTTGGTGGGCGTTTTGTTTTGTAAAGTCCCCTTACTTAGAAGAATCTTAACTGGACGATAAATGGGAAAAAAATTACAGTAGAATTTTCCTCTGCGTTTTCTTACTTGTCGTCTTTTGAATTGCGCAATCCCTCTTTGTCATGGACTGAAGCAAAATATTTTTTGTCTTTGTTCTGCCTGTGAACTGAAGAGTGCCGCAGTGCAGTGCCCGCTCCGCTCCTGGCCTCGCTCAGCAGCAGCCGACGGCACCGGGCTGGCGCAGCTCTGATGGAGCGGTTCGCGTGGGACCGGAGCCCAGGAAGCAGTCGCCCAGCTCATCGGCAACAGCCCCGGGCAGAGCCGGGAGCAGGGGG
>NW_010528804.1:0-419 GCF_000687285.1 Phaethon lepturus | reverse complement strand
CCCGCGTGCAGACGGGGAGTAAAAATACGCAGTGGGAAGCCAGCCTTTTGCCCTCTTACACTGCCGAAGAGACGCGATGACGAAGGCCGCCGCCGCCGTCAGACCGTAAGGAACTGTCCGTTCTCAGATTCCTGCAACGCCAGACACGTGGCAGCACTTGACAAATTATGCATTAGATTGGTAATTAGAGAGAGCAAGTAAATAAGAGTTTTTACAGTGAATATTCAATCTTCAGACACCCAGTACCGCATGTGGGGCAGTCTGTTATTATTAGTTACTACTGGTAAAGCAGCAGACCTTAAAGATAATCATATTTGCTGGAACGTGTTTGTCAGGAAGCCAGCTTTGCTTTTCAAATGGCTTTTATTCTCCCTGAAGCACTTGGTGTGGCAGCTACTTCTGTTTAACTCCTGCTGTTC
>NW_010528803.1:4040-4665 GCF_000687285.1 Phaethon lepturus | reverse complement strand
CCTAAAACCGGACGAGGAAAGCGAGGAGGGAAAATGGTGGTTTTTTCTAGTTAGGTTTGAATGTCAAACTTTTGTGGTGGGAAAGAATTGTAAATAAATTCTATCATAAGGAAGAAGAAGAAAATAAATATCTCTCAGCTACTTCTCACCAGTGGAGGAGTATTTACTTGGGTGAATACTTTGCCTGTTCACACAGCATCCGCACCGCGGACATGCCGGTTCTGCCCAGCTAACAGGGAGGAATGAGACTCTTTAATTTCTTAAACACCTCGAACAGCCCGTGGGGCTAACTCAATCTTGGGAAAATGAATACTCAACCCTGACAAACAACAGTGCAGCACGAGGACTTGTGAGCACAGCGCCGTGTACAAGAAACCCCAAACTGCCCGAGTCAGCTCTTCACCCCGCCACCGCGGTATGCGGCTGAAACCCACCCTAACGCCATGCCTTCGGGTTTTGCCCGCTCGAAGCTGACGGGAACGTGCGGGTCGTCGGTCCTGCGTCCAGAGGAGGCAACAGCAAGGCTCGTCTGGGGCTTCCCCGGCTGCAGGGGTTTGCTCTCCCCCGCCCACCTGAGCGGCAGCTCCATGCCGTCCTCCCGGGCAAGAGCAGGACCGGCTTGCCC
>NW_010528803.1:0-4009 GCF_000687285.1 Phaethon lepturus | reverse complement strand
ATGGCCGGCAGCAGCTCCACCCGCAGCCGAAGCAGCGCAGCCGCCGGGAGGGGGTTACTGCCTGGCTCTTGCCTCACCTTAACCTTGCCGCTGGCTCCTCATGCCCGCTAGCAGCACGGCGGCACGGGGAGCAGCGCTGGAGGGCGTTCCGGCTACAGCTGTACCCAGATTTATACAGAGATTTTTTTTTTTTCCCCCCACTGTGCAAGAAAGAGATCTGGAGCCATGAGCTGCTCCCGCAACAGCTGAGGGAGAACACGACCCAGCACAGCCTCATTATTCCTGGCCACTTAATTACTGCTCATGACTGGTTTCTAACGAACCTCTTGCACCCATACCTCATGGTTCAATAAAGGTTATCAGGACACTCCTAACTAACGGGCAAATGGAGCCTGTTCCCACCTGGGGCCGTGGGAATGATGTGATGGAAGGGTGCAGCGAGGAGAGGATGTCCTGGCGGAGGGAGGGGAGATGCTGGCAGAGAGGAGCTTTCACATCCCGGGAGATATGGGCCACAAAATGCCTCCCTGAGCTTCCAGAAAGGGTTCAATAAAGGTTATCAGGACACTCCTAACTAACGGGCAAATGGAGCCTGTTCCCACCTGGGGCCGTGGGAATGATGTGATGGAAGGGTGCAGCGAGGAGAGGATGTCCTGGCGGAGGGAGGGGAGATGCTGGCAGAGAGGAGCTTTCACATCCCGGGAGATATGGGCCACAAAATGCCTCCCTGAGCTTCCAGAAAGGGCATTTAATTAAAAAAAAAAAACCCAAACTTCTCAGGGGAGGGTGGCTCCCAGGAGTTCCCTGAGAGGTCTCAGAGCGCCGGCTTTTTATTTAACCCTTAACGCCAGCAATTTGCTCTGATGCTATAGTTCAAGCAGACACCGCAGCGTGCGCAAAGGGCCTCACACCAGATAGTCACTCATGCAAAACAAGAGGTTTTTTTTCTTCTAAGTGCAAACAATGTTCTGCGAAGCATCAGGTGAGCAATTACCTTCCTACGAGCCCACGGGCGGCTTGACTCGTCCCATCGGCAACACAGGCGGCGAGTTTAAGGACTTCAGTCTCGTAGGGGTTAAACCTCTAATTTAATTGTTTTAGTTTTAGTTTAGCTTAAACTAAAATGTAGTTTATCCTCAAACTCCACTTTTCATTTATTGCAATGCTAGTGACAGGCAGAGAAAGGACAAAGCACGAGGCCGGCAAAGGAGGCAACCAAGAGGCGTTACTCAGGGAGCGAAGGATGTGGCGTAACAGAGATCAAAGCGGGGTGAAACCGTGCCAGAGGGCTAGGAGAGCTGTTTAAATAGCAGTGTCCTAAGGGGGTACCACAGTTATTTATTGCTGTGGAGAACGTCGGCCACGGGGTGATGCTGGGGGGAGAAGGACCTCGCAGGGCGGCTGGGCTGCGCAGCTCGCCCCACCTCGCCCCTGCCGCGCGCGCGTCTCCAAGCCTCAGAGGCTCTGGAGAAGTTCCTCCACAGGCAATGCAGGTGTGATAGCTGCATTTAGAGGCCCATAGCCCGCCACGCCGAGAGCTGCTGCCAAGCCGGCCACTGTTACAGGGACGGCAACACCACCCGGCGGCATGACCACTGCTGCCCGTGCGTTACCAGGCACCATGTTTTCCTGCCCAAACACCAGCATTTACTGAACCAACAGCGAACACTTCTTTTGACAGATTTCTCTTGGCAGCCCTGCACTTACGAAGCGCTTGCGCTCACTGGGTGGATGTGCGAACTGCCGGGATCACAAATGCAGCCGCATGATGACAAACTCTCCAATGAATTAAAATAATTGCTTTTCTAATCTGCTCCTAGATTCTGCTAAACCTTCTGGGGTCTTGAGAAAGGCATGAAGTTTTTTTCACGTCTTCTGCTCATGTAGGCAGACTTCTTAATTTATAAAATGAATAATTCTGTATTTAATCACTACAAAGGAAAATTCCACTTGGGGACAAGGATGTCATATGATGCTGCACAGGATTAGCTGCGCTAACGACTCCCCAGCGTCGAGGAACGTAGCCGTGTGGGACAGCCCTGGTGCCTCTGAGCATCAGTGATTTTGGTGATCCCGAAGGTCTTCCTTCCAAGAAGGACTGAGAATTTAAAGGATCCATCAAGGGGAAGATGCAAAGGAAACGGTCTTTGAGCCACCAGAAACCACTAATATCAAGCCCAGCAAATTACATCGGGCTCTGGGAAATGCAAGATCATGGCTTGCGAACTCCAGCACTTTCTTGGAGCCTGATTCACACCAAACATAGAGAACCCGGTGGAAAACTGATGGCTTATCTGGCTGGGGCGAACAGATGAGGACCAGCAAGCTTTGTTGCTGGATGGGCAGGCTTGGTTGTGCTTTAGTTCTTGAACCAGCAGCAAACCTGTCACATAGCACTTACAAACCGGGCTTTAAAATGAGGAAACAAATGCTTGAGGGTCATAAAAACCCTAAGGGTAAATACAACTGCGTCTACAAAAAAATGCCCTGGTTTTAAAAATTAGCAAATTAGGAGTCAGTGACACTAGATATAAACTAGATATACATTACTTGCTTATCTGAAGGAACTGGAGAAGAAATAATCCTGCTCAAGCATTGGCTGGATACACGCCTGCAGTATAAATAATAAATAACAAATATTAAATAATCAACAATAACAAAGAGGTGCACCATTCATTACACAGTATGCCACAAATGAGGTTAAAAGTGTGTATGTTCTATTTATTTGTTTTAATTACAGTAAGACAAAAGAAGCTCAAATATACTGAGAATCCCTGGAGAGTTTTGTTTTGCCGAAAGGAAATGGTCGGGAAGGTTTAAAATACAAAGAACAGAAATAAAGTTTGGAAAAAGCTCTTTCTCCTGGGAGGTGACCAGCTGGCAGCTTGCACGGGAGCGCACGAGGGAGCACAGCCTTTTCCTTCCCCGCCCTTCGTTTTCAATCAGAGGGATGCTCTCACCCTGGCAGCTGTCAAGGCTTCTAAGACCAAAATGCCAGAGCATCATCTGAAATTTTAAAACTTAAAACCTCAAAATAAGGTTCATACACGCACACAAAAAAGCGGCTAAAATACCATATTCTGCAAAAAAAACAACAACCCAAGACAACTACTTTGCTACGGTGCACCAGTGCCCTTAATTTCAGCTACATCACTTTACACCAGTTCGGGATCTCACCTTTCACCGAAATGACTTGCGCTTCTGGCCACGATTTCCCCTAAATCCTCCACCTAATGTTTCCTACAGGAAAGTCTTCAGTAGTTCTCCGCTCAGTGCCGCACTGAAATTCTCCCAGTCGCCCATCGGACCTCCCGTCTACGGGATGGCGGAGGAAATTTGGGTGCTGAGCCACCCAGCAGCCCAGACACCCCAGGCCCGTGGTGCCTCCAGTCTAACGCGGGATATTTAAGCGACAGTTTGCAAGTGGCTGTAGAGAAACAACCACAGGCTCGTGTCTGAGCCTGCTGAGGTATAGTTAAGATGGCTATTTCCCGTTACAGCCTGGTTAAAAGTGATATCCAGCAACGAGTGATATCAATCCGTAAATACTGAATCAAGACAAAATGCGTATTTTTCTAATGATGGCTATTTCTTGGAAATTTACACAAATCTTTTACACCTGCTGGCGTTCAGGCCAGTAAATCTATAGCTAAATGATACAGACAAACGCACAAACTTTTGCAACCTACCTAAACCAAAAAAATACACTTTTTTTTTTTTTTCCTTAGTTCTACCCTATTTTCTTTTTTCTGCTCTCGAGTCCAGCACTGGATTTATCCCCCAGGCAGAACTGCTGTTTGCTCAGCGGGATGAGCTGAAAGAAGAGGACTTTGGAGAGATTTTTAGTTATGCAGGGAAGAATAAATAAATAAAAAAAAAAAAAGAGGAAAATATCCCAGTTCTCTAGGTTACATTATTATCTCTCCGGTTATATTTACGCTCCTATAAATAGAGGATCGCCCTGAAAGGACGGCCTAAAAACTAAACGACGAACGGAGTCGGGACGCGG
>NW_010528802.1:0-4249 GCF_000687285.1 Phaethon lepturus | reverse complement strand
TTTTTTTTTTTATAAAATAAAGGCAACTTTCAGAATTTCCATTCTGAAGCTACACATTTCCATTCTCTGCCCTGAGAGGGAAATAAAAACTTTTCCAACATTCACATTATCTGAAGAGTGGAAAGTGGTTTTGGCCACATCCAATGATTATCACACTGACATGGTTTCTCCATGCTGCATTCTCTGAAAAACAGAGCAGCCAGGACAAGGCTGGACAAGGCTGGACAAGGACAGACAAGGACTGGGTCTCAGCAGGTTTGATGAAATTAGCCCACAGTAAAAACAACCTGCCTAGCACGTCAGTGAGGGTTCCCATGCAGCACTTGT
Source organism: Phaethon lepturus (assembly GCF_000687285.1). Lineage (NCBI taxonomy): Eukaryota > Metazoa > Chordata > Aves > Phaethontiformes > Phaethontidae > Phaethon > Phaethon lepturus. The sequence continues at coordinate 3,922 of NW_010528802.1, read as the reverse complement.
GTGTGCTGGTCCTGAAAGAGGCTTGAAATTTTGCCATGCAAATTAGCGATTGCTCAACTGACCAGGCAGCTGAACCAACAGAGCAATCAGACGGTGCTGACATGTTTGAACTTATGAGAAAGCTCAAGATCCATGGAAACTGGGGTGTATCCCAGACCCTGGGGCAACTTCCAAACACACTAACGAAGACCACAGTTCCTGAAGAAAAATAGCATGTTACCTGTATGTGAATAAAATGCTTTCCAGCACATGAGCTCTGAAGCAGTCTTTAGAGCTCAATAAAGAACATTAACCTGGACCACATGAGAAAAGAGCTAGTCTTGCCCATTTACGTAACAATATATTGATTTGTTTCTTACATTGTTCAATAACAGAAACTCATCTCCAAAATCTGCATAATCCCAGTAAAATACACGCTCAGGTCTGACAGGACAAAATCTTTCCTATTTTTCCAGTCACTGAAGTCACAAAGACTTTAGTAGGATTTAGGATAAGAGAAGTAGGCATGTAAGTGTGTAATAAAGAAATTAAGTGGTCCACTTGCAGAAGAAAAATGACAGAGATCAAGAGCTAAGACCTTGGCAAAATTTGCCAAAACTTTAAATTCATCAGGTCTTGCCATGTAGACAAAGTTATACACAGCTGATGTCTGTGTCAAGATGATACTTGACAGTAGAGTTTCTATCTTCTGCAGTTTTAATCAAAATTGAAAACTGCAGCATTTAGTAACAGTGACAGTGTCAAATATTATTGTGATTCTGACAGTGACATGTTGTCGCCTCAAAGATGGCAGAATATTAAGGTCAGATGCCTCTGAGCTTTTAATTTAATCTTATTCGCCCTAAGAATATAGGGCGCTCCCCTCAGAATAGGGTACAGCAACATTTCTAGTACTAACGACTCCGGAGCTGTGTACCTCATGGGGGCAAAGCTGCTGGTATAGTCTTTTGTTGGCACTTCTACAGCATATATCAGGTGTATAACCAAATAACTAAGAAGCTTGAATGCTTTATCTGCCCCCCCTCCATCATATCTATGAGGAAAGGAAGGCTGCAGGGATCAGATGCTTTCTTCAAGGTAATTCTGTAGACACAAGACTTCAGTCTTCATTGGTTTTCATGCAGGGCTTGATTCTGCTCAACCAAGCTCGGTGGCAGGTTGCCCAGAGAAGTTGTGGGGTTTCCATCCCTGATGGAAATATGAGCAGACAAGACCTGAGTGACTTGAGCTATGCTGGCCCTGCTCTGCGCAGGGGAGGGATAATCCCTGAGGTCTCCTCTGGAATAAATTATTCTGTGATTTCAAAACAGAATTTCCGTGGGAGCAGAATTGCACCTGGAGTGCCTCAGCTGTAAGGACCCTCTTTCCTCTTTGTTGTTAATAGCAAATCACTGAAATTTTTCTCTCCTGACTCTTGTGAAGAATACAAAGACTTTAACATTTGAAATAGAAATCCCTTTTCCCTGGTTCTTCAGTTGCACACCTTCCTGGGTGTCACAGGGAAACTTCTGGCTTTAGGTTTAGCACGTGCTACTATCCAGCCACTTACCGAGTTTCACCTCAGCTTTGCATATATGTAAATGCTATATGTTCCAAATATGGCCATAATGTGAGGTCCCAAAAATCACGTGAAAGTTTGGCCTCCAGCTCTCTATAGCTTAGTTTCCTCCAATAAAGGGTGCGGGTAATTGTTACCTCATCTCATGGTGACCTTGTACAGAGAAACTCGGAAATGTTTGTGGAGCACTTGGACACTGGTGACAGTGTTCATGCAATGAAATTACAATCATGAAATCTCCAGGGAGCCAATGAATAATTTTATATTCAGTTCAGCCTCTGAACAGCGAATTCTAAATAAAATACAGATACTATAAAAGAAAATAAGGAGTAATTTCCATTCACAGAAATAGGAGAGGGCTGGGGGATATAGGTTTATGAAGTCAAAACCTGTGTCATAACACATTTTATCATGGAAGGAAGAGCGAGTAACATTAGTACTGCAGGGGTATCTAATTCCGGCATTTCCAACTTCAGATGGTTGGCTTTGCAGCCTAGTTATTTCTGATGTGATATAGTATGCAGAAACTTTCTGATGTTTTGCTAACTAATGATCTGGTTTGAAAAGGCCATCTATAGTATCTTAATGTCTTTCAGATAACTTTTATAGCTGATGTTTTCGACCAGCAGGATATTTTTGTGTCCAAACCTAAATATATTCTGTCTGAAGAAGAGTCAATTAAAAAAAAAAAAATCTTTTACAGGTTTACAATGAAGGATGTCAATTACATCTCAACATGCCCCAGAGTGCTTGAAAATATCTGCTGAATCAATACATATATATATATACACACATCTGTTAAAAAAAAAAAAGAAAATTAAAAAGACAATACTTATAACAAAGTATGTTACTCTGGAGAAAAACTTGCAAAGTTGACTGATTTATAAAAAAATCAAATATTTCCTATACTTTTAGCAAAAATTTGCTCTTTATCCCTCTTTTTCTACTACAGTATTTACTACATGATTCTATAGACATTATTTTCCTTATGCAGGTAATTTCTTATGCTGCCTGAATATGTCCAGAATGTCAGTAGGTTTCTATTCCAAGACACTGTCATGGTTTAACCATAAACTATATTTATGGTGCACTTCTATCATTAAAAATTGGTGGTGGGATCATGCTGTTAGCTGACAGGTTTGGGGTAGGCTGTGGGTGGGTTTTCCTGTGTACCGGGCTCCAGAGATAGTGGTGAGGGCAGTGGTGCAAATGCCTGCTCTTGGTGGGACCCGCTGGTCCCTTCAGGACACTCCAGGAGCAGTGACCGATGCTGCCCTGCACACACGGGCTCCCGAGGTCAGGTACGGAGCAGCAGCACTGCGGGCTGCGATGGTGAAGTCAATGAAGGCTGAAAACACTGCTGCAGGCTGGTACATGCACATGGTTTTGCGCTGGCTTTGGGGTCTTTTTTTTTAAGACACATACATTTTAAAGGTTATGATCTTTTCTGACATTTCCATTTCTCTTTTCTTGCTGGTGGTGGTGCAGCTGACAAAATGAAGCCAAAGTGTAATCCAAATGACTGTTTACTGAAGTCCTCTGTTTTCTCTTCTTGGCTACCTCTGAGACCTGGGCAGTGTTCAAGTGGCTGCTCATCAGTGCTTCTGAATGCTGAATTTGACCCCAGTCAACCCAGACAGCATTTGTCAGATGGCAAAAACCAGCTCCTGACTGACAAATACAAGAGTAATATGGCTATAAAAATAAGGGTGTTAGGTACACCTTTAAAGCTATTTGACTGCACATCATGAGAGAACATCCCATGAGACTAATCCTCACTGACACTGATTTCCGTGTTTTATGAAAACTTTTTTAACTGTCATTACACTTTTGGGGTGCTACTCAGAGCTTGTTGGTCCTCAAGTTAACCACAAAGAAGCTACAACTTCTGCAAGAAGGCTCTTTCACCAAACCGCTCCAGCAGAGATCAATCCCTGCTTCCCTTCCATATAACGGGAACTCATGCTACAGGCTGCATCCCCAGCTAGTAAATTTGAACACCACTCCTTTTTCAGCTGATGACATTTGTGGCGGGTTGACCCTGGTTGGACACCAGGTGCCCACCAAAGCCGCTCCATCACTCCCCTCCTCAGCTGGGCCGGGGAGAGAAAATATAATGAAAGGCTCCTGGGCTGGGATAAGGACAGGGAGAGATCAGTCACCAATTACCTCATGGGCAAAACCAGACTTCACTTGGGGAAATTAGTTTAATTTATTACTAATCAAATCAGAGTAGGATAATGAGAAATTAAAACTCAATCTTAAAACAGCTTCCACCCACTCCTCCCTTCTTCCCAACCTAACTTTACTCCCTATTTTCTCTCCCTCCACCCCACCAGCAGCACAGGGGGACGGGGAATGGGG
>NW_010528801.1:0-264 GCF_000687285.1 Phaethon lepturus | reverse complement strand
GGGGGAAGATGCTGGCAGGAGAGAAGCATTCAAGCTCAAAAGACCCAGTGAAAACCAGTTCAAGCAACTGGGATTCGGGATTGCTTTTGAGCCGGGGATGGGATGCAGCTGCACAGGTTGCGCTTTTCTTGACCCCTTCCTCCCCCTCCTATCTCTCTGCTTCTTTATCTCTAGAGAGAGAAGGTGCCTAAATGATCATTTTCCCGTTGTCTCCTAAGATATCCCGACCAGCCAGGCCCCCAGAGCAGCCGACCTGGAACGCCT
>NW_010528800.1:0-7070 GCF_000687285.1 Phaethon lepturus | reverse complement strand
ACGGCGCTAGGGGGCGCTTCGGGCCACGGGGCCTCATCCTGCGCTTCCCAGCGCGGGGAGCGGCTCTGACGTCAGCGCCAAAACGTGGGGGTGAGGTCAGCGAGAAACGTCGCGCTGCGATTTCATTGCTCGCGTGATAAGCAGTTCGCCAGCTGGGGCCCTGGTATTTAACTGTCGCCGATTTGGACGGTTCGTTTTTGGTTATGAGTGTACGGCGATGCAGAGGTCACCACTTCAGGAACGCTACGCGCCGTTTGACTGTTGGTTGGTACAGCTGCGTGTGCGCACCAGCCAGCTACGGCCTGATCCTCCACGCACAACTCTTAGGCAAGGAAAATGCCAGTATTGGTCTAAAAATGATGCAAGAGTTAACATGTTCTGAGACTACTCTGTTTCAGTTCAACCCACAGCAGCGTGCTATTAGACCTAAGCAAATAGACTCTTTAACAAATAGAGTTTTACTGCAGATGGGGAAGAAGGTAAGAATTAAAATACAAATACCTTTTTTATTGAAAATGTCAAGTGGAAGCAACAGATAGTTGTGAGGAAGCCACTCTGACAATACTGCAGTCTTAAAACCAGTATTTACTCAAAGTACCTAACAGAAGAAAGAAATTCCTTTGTATCGTGAGTCAAAGAAATCGAAAACACCATCAGTCTGGCAATCCATATGAGATTACAACGTTGGCCATGAATTTAAATGAAATGCCAAATTGCTGAACATAATCAGGAAAAGGTATGAGGAAGAAACAGTGTCAGGGAAGAACCTGGAGGTAAGTTACAGAGGGAGAAGTATGCAAAAAGTATAGGTACAGTGGCTTTATGCATAATAATTCAGGAAGAAGAGTATATTAATGCTCTCCTGTGACAAAGTAGCAGGAAGGACTAAATGCTATCGCAGTGGTGAAATGAAGGCGAAATAAATGAACAAAAAACTACTGCATTTCTGCCAGAGGAGACAATACACTGCAATCGGTACGTTTGTTGGATAATGTTTACACTGTGTTCCTGTAAGTAATAAATAGTGGCTTGAAAAATGGTGGGATATGGTGTGATCACAAACAGAAACGTAGTAGGTGGAGAGACGTTACAGAGCTTTGGGTCATATTCTGAAAATATTTCCAAAACTTTTAATTTGTGATGCCAAAAGTGGTTTTGTGGTTTGTTGGTTTGTTTGGGGGGCATTGTTGTTTGTTTCTTTACTAATCAATTGCTTGCTGAATAAGCCACAGGTGCAGCAGATCACACATCAGAAACAGTTTATTTAATCAGTGCAGCTTGCTTTAACATAGTTTTCCTGAGCAAAGCAGCATTTACTAACTTGTGTGCAATGCTGAGAACTTTTCCTTTTTTTTTTTTCTTCTTTCTCTTTCCATTTTGGAGGAATTGGGCTGAATTTGAGTAGTCTTGTAGTGACTGAGGAGTTAAGAGTACTGAGAACATGTAAGTAACAAACTGCCTGTGTCAAAATGAATGAGTTTTCTCAGGTCAAGAAAGAGCTGTAACTTTTATGTTCTGTTCTTAATAATTTCACCACATGCGGTTAGTCATGTGGGTATTTGAAAATGTAAAAAAAATACTTGAAGTGTCTACATACAGTAGATACAGCTCTAACAATAATATGAGGCAAATGGACACGACTTGATAATCATTTTCCAACTAAAACATTCAAAACTGCTATGTTAAAATAGTTATTTCTTTGCATGACTTTTGCATACTTCCCTCCTGCCCCCCAGTTAGACTGGTTAACTTGTTAACTCATCTTTCAGTACTTGTGTTTGACTTCAGCAAACTTATCTTCTTGCTGAGCCAAGTAACAGGTTGATACCCTAGCACCAATGACGGAATTTGTACATTTAGGAGGTCTCTGCAACATTTTTTGTCCCCCCTGAAAGCAAGTTCAGAAAAAAATCTCATCGTATTGAGATCATATGAGGTTATTCTGAACTTTACTGAATTCAGTGCAATTTAATTTGAACTTTTTTCTTTCCTTTTTGCTTTAGAGAGGTGAGTTTCACCATACGTGATGTTTACGGCTCTTGCTTACAAGAGCAGTCCATCTCAACAGACCTGAACATTCCTAATTATTGCTGAAGTTTTAGTTTGGCTTTCTGCAAGCTGACTGTATTAGCTTAGTGTATTTTCTTTTGGCAGATACAATATTTTGAAGAATATAATTGCACCTACTGCTCTATGACATACCAGTAGCAGATGCCCTTGTCTCAGCCACAGAACAAAGTGGAAGTGAGTACAGTACAGTAAACATGGACTTCGCAAAACCAGCCTGAATGTACGCATTGTCTTACAAAAGATACTATACCAAAAATACCAATTAAGTTCTCGTAACCAGCGTAGATAATGAGGGGTACTACTGCGAAATTGTAGATGAGCAGATAAATAGCTTTCTTGAGAAGGAAGGTGTTTTACAAAAGTGTTCCAAGGTAATCAAAGTGCAGGTAAACATCCAGTGCATCCCTCATCATTTCTGTGTTAACAAGCTTCAAGCTTATGGGTAACAGCATCTGGGTAGGCATTCTTCTGGCCTGTGGGTTAGATTGCTCTCAGGGACACAGATGCTGGATTTTTCATGGTGTTTAAACCTCAAAAGTTTGGGAAATTCTTTCATGGGACTGTTAAGCACTTTCCCTTTGACACCCTCCTCCAGAGAAGAAATCCAGGGGCCTATTGCCTGTCTACAGAATAATTTTCCTCAGGTTTCCCTTGTTGCTTAATCGCCTCATCAAACATAGGTATACTGTAAGCTATAGTTTATTTTCCAGTAACCATGTGAGTCAGTGTAAGTGATCAGACACATCTCGATACAGATAAGCACTTCATGTTCTTCCTGAACATCCTACGCACAACTGCAAGAGAACAGACATTAGAAAACAACAAACTTCCACAATTCCCAACTACATTTTTAGATAACCGAAGTTAGACGTGCATTTTCAGGCGGAGTCAGCTAAGAAACTTTAACAGTGGTTGAGCACAGGTCCCTGCCTTGTGCATTGTATCGTCCACTTACCTGGTAAGCAATGGTCAGTATGAGAACAGTACTTCTTCCAGTACTAGAGTTACAAGGCCATGTTGTCTGTAGGCGTAATTCCAATTTTTGTATAAAATTTGGCTCATTGTCAATAACCAAGGAGCATTGAGTAAGTATTTTTCCTGTAATTGAATATAAGGAGATTACCTAAGAAGTGCTAGTTTCTCCACCCATTGTTGTAATTATTGTGTTAGTAAGATATTTAGATTTTTCCATGCTGTTGAAAACTAGGTGCATAGCTGTCTGGAAATTGCACTGAGATTATGCCTTTAGATTTCTGGACAGATTTCATCCTGATGCATTTGCCAATATTCTTGCTGTCTGCTCATCCTCTGTATTCTTATTTCTGTCTATTCTTGGAAAAATCACTTTTTTGTAATATCCTATCGAGAGGTTGTTCAGAGAGATGTTCGTGCTACTGTGATCAATAGTGCTGCTTTGAAGCGCACCTGACACTTCCTATTGCAAGGCAGTGTTGTCTTTCAGTGATCACCATACCCTAACAATTTGGCTAGAACTTCCGTGCTAGCTCTCTGACTCTTTCTAGACAGAACACTATTACTTTTGGTATTTTCAGAAACAAACTGGAGAAATGTACTTGCTTACAGTAAATTCTTGAGGGCTTTTCTTCAGAATACTCCAGCATTTCAGGCTTTTGCAACAAGCACTTGCAGTTTACCAGTAAAGTAGCCTTCACATCAAGTACAAAGATACATTTATGATCCTCTGAAATCTGTCCAAATTGGCTCAGTTGTATGCCTTTGACAAATATGTTTGCATGTGGTCACTGCTACATCTTAAATGCTAAATTGTCTGAAGCCTGCTCTCATTGAGAGAGTTAAGCCTCTTGCAGCTCCTGTGTGGGGCCAGCCTGTGTACGTGCAATTGTCATAGGTAAATGAGTATGATGAAAGCCACAGGTCAGCAGGACGACTCATGTAATGGTTGCTCCAGCTGCTTTTCACTGATTGAGCTGTTGCCCAGATCAAAAAGCAGGAACTGTCTCTCACATACACTCGGTTGACTACTTTGGTGGCACATAAATGGATGGAAACGTCCAATTTGCATGAAAACAGAACAAAATTCAAGGGGGAAAGCAGTTCATGATTATGTAATGGGTGGTATGGGAATGCTAAAGAGGATCAAATTAAGATCTTGGGAACAATTTTCAGTTTTATGTCTATTTAGTAGCTATTGGAAAGCTTGGCTTTGAAAACGGTGTTTCTTGTGATCTGACGTTAAACTGCCGAAGTTGAGTTGCCTGTGGTGGCGGATAGCTGTTACCAAGAGCTGATGGACTGTATAAATCTGTCATCTCAGCAGTCTGTAGACAAAAAAACTTGCCTCTCCCATACATTAGTCACACTATTATAGCCATGGTCATCGCTAGTACAAATGTTGGGGTGTTTTATTAATGCAGAGGGGCTTTTTGGTATTTCTGTGGGTTGGGTGAAACTCCATGAGAACTGGTGTCCATGGCTGTCACTCTCAGTTTACAAACATCTTAAAAGAAAAAAAGAAAGTGAACTCCATGTTATAAACCCAGGGTGCTGGAACACAAAGAGGCTCCACACAAAACAAAAGAGCAGAGAAGAACATGTGGCTCAAAGAAAAAGATCTCCAGAGATTTCATTAAGTATTGGGAGAGTGGGGAGGCGGTGTCAAACAGTGAGGAAAAAATTCTCCTTTGCTGTTCTGGGAAGCAGGACTTTGTATAGTCTTTGGGAATATGCAGGAGTATCCTCTGTGTTAGAATTCTTGACTCCAGCATTAAGTTATCATTGCTAATTATCCAGGTCAAAAGACTCTAACAAACTGTGTTCTTAACAGTTCCCAACCAAGTGGAGAACTGGTCCTGCCATCCAGTGTTTTAGTTACTCATAGTGCTGTTCTGGTGGTGCAGTTTGGTTAATAAAGGTTTCATGTTTCTTAACAGGGTATGGGGACAAACCCCGGTGCTCTTCTCTGTTCATCTCAGAAATAACTGCATGTCAGTGACAGTTGCTACGCTGCTTATAAGTTTTTAAACATTAAAATCTTCAAGAGGAAATTTGCTATATTAAGTCCTAATAATTTATTTCCTTGCCTATCATTTTCCCTTATTTTTTTCGTAGCAGCTATAATTCATGCAACTTTCTTTAAATTATTAATCTAAATTCTAAGTAGAATTTTATTGATTTTTTTTTAATTTTTGATCTCATCATCTTCTCTGTTCATCTCAGAAATAACTGCATGTCAGTGACAGTTGCTAGGCTGCTTATAATAAGTTTTTAAACATTAAAATTTTCAAGAGGAAATTTGCTATATTAAGTCCTAATAATTTATTTCCTTGCCTATCATTTTCCCTTATTTTTTTCGTAGCAGCTATAATTCATGCAACTTTCTTTAAATTATTAATCTAAATTCTAAGTAGAATTTTATTGTTTTTTTTAATTTTTTATCTCATCATGTGCCTTTGGTACTACAATTTCACACTTTTGAGTATTTCCATTCCTTGCTGTCCCCCAAAAGAAAACACAAGACCCAGGTCAAGTGCGCTTTGCTGATCTTAGGAGTGTGTACATGCTAGAGCTCAGATGAAAATACAGCCCTCTCCCATAACTGCTGACCCCCAGGAAAATCATGCTGTTGGTTGGTGGGTTTCAATAGCAATCAATGAGCAGAGAGGAGGCAGGTGCTCACTTCTGTGTCAGCATTGCTGCTAAATGTCAACCGTGCTCTCTATTAAGGGTCTTTGTTTTTAGTGTAGCAACACAAAACTTAACTCATTAAGCATCAGTACATTTAAATTAAAATGAAAGTAGGCATACAATATCAACAATATAGTACCTTCTGAAAGTTTCCAACAGTCATTTTTATGCCATGTTCCTATCCTTGTCTGCATTTTTTATGGGATTTTCTTAATCCTTTCCTGGCCTCTCATTTAATTTCCTTAAGTGTTATTTTTGTTACTACCGATACTGCTGCTTTTAACATATAGTATCTGGTTTGCTTCTGGTAAGGTTCCTGGAAGTGTTTTGACAGTAGACCTTGTAAACTGAACTGACTATAAGGTGAATTTATTAGCTCATACCTGAGACTGCACTTCTTAAATCTTCAAACACATACATCTTTTTTGGTTGAGAGAGTTCTTCCTTCCCTTTGTTTTGGTCTCCTCTGGATGTTACATGAAAAAGGAAAAAGAATGGTTCTTTTTTTTGCTTGAAGTTTCCACTTTGGAGGGGGAAACCCCTGAGCACACAGACTCTGGATGGCATCACAGCTGCCAGGAAAGCTCACTTCTGTCCATTGGGACATCTATTGTTATATGGCTGCTACACTTATAAATGAGACAAGCTGGTTTGGGTCAAATAAACTACAGAAGAAAGTATACGGTAGACACAATTTCACACCTGCTGTTTTTGTGGCAGCTGTATCTAGCTTCATTCCTAGAAAATGAGCAGCTCAAACTGCCTCCTCAATTGCATTAAAAAAGGGAAGCCATGAGAAGGCCTGATCCTCTTTTCAAGCAAGAACATCTTTGGCCACTACCAGCTTTTAGTTGTTACTGGGGAAATAATGCACTGTCTGTCCAGCCTAGAGGAGCTGATGCCTAGTGGAAAACATGGCATTTTCTTTCTGGTTTTGTTTCTAAGCACTGTAACTGCTAAAACCCCTGACATTAGCATAGCAAGTTCGGGGAAGAGGGCTGCCCTCGCAGGGGGCAGGAAGGCTGGGAGCCCGCCCCGCTATCGGCCCAGGCCGAGCTGAGGGTGGCAGCCCTGGCTCGGGCAGATAAATGCCGGTGAGCCCCGCACATCCAAAAGCCACTGCTCACGTCCGGGGCTGTGTTTTGCCTCATATCTGTGAGGAGGCTCTGCCCCAGGCTCCTTACCCCCGCGGGGAGGCAGTGCCTGGCCTGGGCCCCGCTGAGGGCAGGTGGCAGCTCCGGCTGGGTAGAAGCCGGAGGCGACAGGGGCTTGTTCTGCTGCCGCCAGGGAAGGCGGCTCCCGTGAGCGGGAGAAGCCCTCAAGGTAAAGGACAC